>NW_026708273.1:0-80924 GCF_902713425.1 Acipenser ruthenus
GCAATGGACAGCACTTTGGAGCATACATTTTAAAGTGTTATAAGTTGTTAGAAAGGATGTTAACAATGAAAGTGAAAATATCAGATACTTTATTGAGAGTCATACCAACACATTAGGATCTGTGTCAGGATGTTAACAATGAAAGAGAAAAAATCAGATACTTTACTGATGCAGTAGGACTAACACATTAGGCCATATACCAACACATTAGACCATATAACAACACATTAGACCATATACCAACATTTTCTACAACCTATGATAGTTGCTCTTAAAACAAGAAACGTAGTGTTATTTACAAGTAAGGTGTTGTATTTTTTTCCTTCAGTGAAAAATCATGCAGAAAAAGCTCATGCTACATCAGCAACCCCTGCTGCTTGTTCAGAAAGCGACACTGCTTCCCCACTGCCACAGGCATGCCCTCCTTCCTCCAGCACAGTCGCTGTGTCACTTCAGCATCCACCTGTATCACTGGCTGTGCCTCGCCCAGCTGTAATACCCGACAGCATGGCTACACCACAAGTATTTGCTGAAGTCGAGAGCCTTCTCCCTCTTTCTTTCAACAAGAGAAAGAAAAGGTAATATAACATAAATAAACAGATTAATGTGATATTGGGAACATTCCATAATTTAAGTATTCTCAAGTTCATTCCAAAGGCTTAATGCAGAATTAAATTAATTCTGAATTAAGTAAATACCTTTTTTATGGTTTCATTAAATTTACATTTGTGTATCAATTTTGCAATGTTGGCCATATTTTTGTATCTTATTATTCTTATACCTTTCCCCCAAAGATACAGTGTGACAGCAGAGGAGATCAGGAAAAGGATAGGTCCACCTGAGAATGTGTCAGCCAATTCCCTGGTTGCATATCTAAGGGTAGATAAAAAATAAAAAGAGTGAGCTTAAAAAGAAGATTGAAGAGACAGTTGGCATTAGTCCTGGCCCAACAACCACTGTAACTTCCCTGTGTTCCAAACTGACTGAGGGTACATTAGTAAATGTCCAGTGCAATGTCAACACACTAAAACATATCAATTAGTAGTATAACACATGGTACAATATACAGACCACTGCATTCAACAGCTTCAAAATACCTTATCTTAATAGTGTAGTGTGGGTAGCCTTGTTTTTAAAACCTAACAATCTAATTATATGTTTCCATTCTAAGTTGTCTTGCATTCAGGCATCAGCTTAAGTCAAATGTAACATGCAAACAGTAAACATTATATTTATCATTAAATAAATCCATTATTTGTGAATATAGAAAATGTGATGTCAGTCTTATTGTAAGTTAAATGTTGATTGTTACAATAATAGTAACACTTTTCTGTCTTCAGGAGAAGCCTGCGATTTAGGTGTGGGCATCGGCAAGTTGGCAGTAAGGATGATTCCTTTTGACAGGATCGCAGTTTTGGAGGGCTCGATCACAACCAAAGATGTTGCCATTGGAAAGCTTCATGAATGTAAGTATGTTTCTTTACTGTTTTACACTAGTGATGAAAAACGCAGGTGTACTGTAACCAAAACGTTAAATTACATCAAATCTGTAACAAAAAATACACTATGAATATGAAATATAGAAAAAGTAAAATCAGACCAAAATATTTCCTATGTACAAAACAATAAAGTAGAAAGAGGGGTCAACCAGAGAAAGATATGATTGCAATCACATGTGCGAAATTGTAAAAATAAAGTCAACAGAAGACTTAATTAAACTATATATTTTACCTCTCCAGTTTTTTATGCATGGCACTCATTTTGTGGAAGCACAATTATATCATATTAAATATAGAAGGCAGGATTTGCACTATGCCTTTACCCGCTATGCCACTTGTGAGCCACAAATTATTATTTTTAAAGTGTAAAGGTACACATTAAAACTTCTAAATAGACTTGCAGATTTTCTCAGGGTGATTTTTTCCGCTGGGCATCTCAATATTTTTTTGTTTTTATTTACATACCATTACAAGATAAAATGTTAGGAGCTAAAAACAATCCTCATTAAATATTGGGTAAAATCAGTGTCTGAGGCTAAAAGCAGCTTACATAAAACCACATGCCTGGTTTATTGAGTATTGCAGTACAAATTGTATTATTCATTATTTTATTTATTTCTCGATGACATCAAGAATACAACAGACCAAATTAAAGAAAGTGCTACGGACTTTGACATGGCTACTCATGGACTGGGCTTTCAAATGCTTGATGTTTACAGTTCTGTACTTCAAAAATGTGCCGCTTCCCAGATAGAAAAAACTGCAGAATGTGTAGTTTTAGATGACACTGAAAATAAGGCATCCTTTGCATATATGTTCATTATTTTTAAAAAGGGCTTGTTCAAAACATTAAGAACATTTCTAAGCAAAGAAAACCTAAAATAGCATTTTATGTAAGGCATTTTCTTTTCTATACAACCTCTTAAATATATATTTAAAATGTACCATAAACATACATAAATAAAGGTACTGTACAACATCTCATATTTATAGTTTCTTGTTTTATTTGTTTATGATTTAAATATTAGCAGTATTAAAATGTAAAACTGCACATACATGCTTCAACAGACTGATACAGAGCAATACAAAGTACTGGACCCAATTGTGGAAAAAAGTGCTGTACAGAAGAACCCTCCTCCCCACTTCTCAGCTCTAATGACCCCCTGACATGTTCCCCCTTTGAAAGAAATTCAGTTCAGGCTTAGATTTTTCTGTTAACAATTTGCTTTTACACTACTCGCTACTTAAAGATTGCACTTTCTATTTACTACAAATCATATTTTTACAACTTCTTTACAAAGTGTTACAATAATGCACATTTAAGTGTTATTTAAGTAATCTGATTAAGAGAGAAAAGGGAGACATACCATATCAAATATCGACCAACTTGGCCAGAATACAATCATCAGCAATTAGAACTATGCAACATATATTTTATTTTTGATAACATGCTGCCACTATACATATAAATAGCTATTTCACTCTTACTTGAAGAGACCTTTGAGGTCCTTAACAGTTGTAATTAACCTCTATACTTTGTCCAGTTTTGTGTGCATTCTGTAATTCAAAAATAAAGGCGTGGGCTCATAACAACACACGTTCAGCTCGATTTTAGTATCTAATTCTTTGCTCTGCTACCAATTATTCTTTTTCTAAAGGAACAGACTTTGAATTTGGAATCAGGTCTATGGGTATATAAAGCTCGATTAAGGGGTTCTTTGAGCTGATATGAATGCATGTCTATAGCATGGCTTCTTGCTCTTTCAATGCGTTTTCTGTAAGCATGCAGCCTTATAATTTTTATTTTATTGCTGGCCATGCTATACTGTCCAAATGCTAGTTGGTGTGCACGTTTTACTACAGCATTCAACTCTGGAGATTCCTTATAATCACTGCTGTCACACCACTCCTTTAAGTCTGAAATCATCTTCTTTACACACAACTGTTTATTGTGTGATTGACAATTTGCTGTGGTATTCACAAAGCAGTCCGTTACCTCTTGGTTAGGGTTCTGTGTACCAATTAACTCAGAAAGTCTTAGACAGACACATATTTCTCCAAGACTATTGGCAAGACAGGTACACTGTTGGTTTTGCACATGTACTACTCCAAAACTACCAGCACAATGTACAATTAAATGTTTTCCATCCCACTCATAGCAATGCTGTTCAGTTAGTGAACTGGCTAATTCTTTTCGAATTCCATCAATATCAATCCCCTGTTCTTTGCACATCATTTTTGCAAACTCAATATGCTTGCACAAATTACCCCTTTCAGAAACGGCGCATTCACATTTCATGCTAATTAAATCCACAGCATAACATTTTGCTTTATCTGCTTCTGAAGGCACTGTGCAATGGCCACCTGATTTGTAAACAAAATTATTTTGAAGGCCTTTGTTCTTCATACGTAATGCAGATTCTGCAGTATCCTGTTTTGGAATCAGAAATCCTCTGAGCACCATGAAGACCTTCCAGATACCTGCACCAATACAAGACAGAATACAATTAGTAGAGCAGTATTCTATTATTCACATGCTAAAAAAAGTTATGGGTTGTGTAAATTATATACATGACAAAAATGCATTTACCTGTGGTACACTATCTCCTTATTTGTACAGATACTGAAATAAATGTACACAACAACTTTATGGGAAATATAAAAAGGAAGTAATACTTAATCTGTCTATCACTTCGTAAATTAAGAGAGCTGCATACAAAGCTGATTGTACCGCTACAAGGCTGCCAAATCGGGTAGCGTGAGATGGGGGGAGTGGTTGATTGCTGCCATACTTGTAGTTTTACTGGATGGGCTGCTAATTTTTTTAATTTTTTTTTTTTTTAAACAAAATTCTACATAATAAGATAACTATATAAACCAGATTAAACTCGGTTTTAAATTAAACCCTATATTGGCATTATGTTGTTTCAAATATCACATTTTATGTTCATAATAATTTTTATATCAAATGACACATTACCACCCCAAACATTCTACAGTATAAGCTGTAAATTATGCAATCATGAAATACCATTGCCATGTAAGTTACTCATCTTAATCTGTTTATCCTTTGCATTTCATACATAAACTTCAACTATGAATTTTAAAACATATCTTGGCTGAAACTCTCCAACAGCTTCCTGAACTTTTTTCAGACAGTGACAAGATGTCACTGGATTCCTCACTCACAATAAAAAATGCTACAGGTTTTCCTCGGCCTTGGTTGCTCTTCACTAGCACAGCATAAAATGCAAAACCATACTGAGTTGCGCCCATGTGTAGAATTGTTGCTCACAAATGTAAAAGAAACATACGCTCCACATCTATTGGCACGAGTTATTGAAGGTGCTCCTGAGGATTTACCTTTTGGTTTATTGGACCTTTCACATTGCCACTGAAAGTGATTTTCCCCTCTTTTTTTGATAGCTACAAATGTGCCAGTTCCATTCTCCTTAAGACATGTCAAGTGATTTTGCATAAAATCCTCTCTTGAATCTCGTTTTACAATATGTATCGTTCTCTGCACACGTGCGTCAGACTCCTTGCGCAGAGAGTCTTCAAGTGATGAGATCCAGAAACGTTCCATTATCTCACTAAAAAGGAAGAAAAAAAAACGTTAAACAATTTCTCAGTGATGTAACAAATCACTCAGAAAAGTTGGATTTCGACCCACATTTAAAGGAACCTTCTGACGTACATCATCAATTCACCTCCTAAGAATAAAACATAGAGAACAGCCTTATGCAAACATTAACACAGTGCCCATCAAATGCCACCAGACATATGTGCCCATTATAAACCAGCCTGCCAGGCATGTGCCCAATTTAAACACCCAATATAAACCAGCCTACCAGGCATGTGCCCATTATAAACCAGCCTGCCAGGCATGTGCCCATTATAAACCAGCCTGCCAGGCAAGTGCCCATTATAAACCAGCCTGCCAGGCATGTGCCCATTATAAACCAGCCTGCCAGGCATGTGCCCAATATAAACAAGCCTGCCAGGCATGTGCCCAATATAAACCAGCCTGCCAGGCATGTGCCCAATATAAACCAGCCTGCCAAGCATGTGCCCAATATAAACCAGCCTGCCAGGCATGTGCCTATTATAAACCAGCCTGCCAGGCAAGTGCCCATTATAAACCAGCCTGCCAGGCAAGTGTCCATTATAAACCAGCCTGCCAGGCATGTGCCCAATATAAACAAGCCTGCCAGGCATGTGCCCATTATAAACCAGCCTGCCAGGCATGTACCCAATATAAACCAGCCTGCCAGGCATGTGCCCAATATAAACCAGCCTGCCAGGCATGTGCCCAATATAAACCCAGCCTGCCAGGCATGTGCCCAATATAAACCAGCCTGCCAGGCATGTGCCCAATATAAACCAGCCTGCCAGGCATGTGCCCAATATAAACCAGCCAATATAAACCTGCCTTCCAGGCCTCTGTGTTTTAACTACAGTAGTCTTACCAGCTGGTAAATTAATAATTTAGTTTAGAGTAACCAACCTTGTTATTCTGTTACCAATATTTGCTTAAGACATAGGACATTAGCATAACTTCAGCTGGCATGCCTGGTAAGTTTATTATATTTTGTATTATCATTTTTAACAGCAAATCAATTATAAATTATGTGTAACTGAATGTTGTGGATCACTGTGAACAACTTGCACACACAGTACAGCATAAATACTATGCTGCACATAAAGTGAATAATTAAAATATACGTTTGAACAACAAAACGAGACAAAGGTAGAGATTAAGCATCACTAAAATTTGAAATGATAGCTACACTTAAAAAAACAACGTTATATAATACATCTTAACAGAAGAAGATATTCATATTCATATTTAAGGCGTAACTCAACATTTTTTAATGCCTTTGTGTGCACACGTTCTGCTAAAAACGGTGTATTTTGAGAAGATGAATAAAAAATCCTACCTTTTTCATTCCAAATCTGTTCTGCTGCAAAACCTTGGCGCGCAGTTTTCAGTTTGAATGTGAGGGCGTGGAAACAGGCAGCTTTTGCCCTTAGAAGGCGTGTTTCCTTTGTGATGTAACTGAGGAGGCGGGTTTTCGCAGAGAGGTGTTTTATTATCTGACCTGCTTGCCAGTCGAAGTTAGGGGCAAACTTCTCTCCTGTGCGTATAATTACTGAAATCTATGCATGAAAGGCAACGGCAGCAGCACGGCCGCTCCGATTCCAATCGCCATACCGTCTACACAAACCGTTTGTTCTGACACAAGCCACATAACGTACAATTAGCGGGGCTGAGCAACAAGACTGTGAAAGTGATACCTCAGAACTCCAAGGAAACAAAAAGCTTTAGATGAGAACAGGGTATTTTAAAAATACACCGGTGGCTGCAAACAGTACTGACAGCACCACGAGTTTGAAAATACATCACAAACGCATGCTTCACTAGTGTGACAAAAATGTTGGTTACTTGGTCCCCGGTCTTAAACAGAAAGTGACCGGAAAAGTACTTCTCACAACTTTGTTCACATACAACAAACAGTTAAACCATAGCCGCCAGGCACTACTATATCAATACTTTTTAATGAATACGTCGTTAAAATGTAGTCTTGGTAGGCTTCTAATTTATGTTGGAAAACGTCATAACAAAGGTGTTTTAAACCAATAAAACAGCAGGTAGTCTGACTCCAAAAAGTAAACAGAAAATAAACACAAATAAAAAGGACTTAAAAACAGTTTAAACAAGTCATTTTATCTGAGGTATACATAACGTACGGGTTACAAACGCGGAAAACACTAATACTTAGAAAGGGTAGTTTTTGCTTTGAACGTCAGGCAAGCATAATTATTTGTAATAGGAACTTACAGATTTAACTGTAGCTTCCCCAGGAACATGATGCAAAAACAGTTTTAATACGATGCTACCTTAGAAGTGCTCACTTCTGAAACGCACAGCCACTGACATTGACTTTGTTGTTTGTTTTTCCTACCTTTGATGATCATAAAGGATGTGTCCAGGTGAAAATCAGCGTTTCTCGTGAAAAGTACAATCTGCCGCAGAGAGTGAATAGTAACACTCTCAAGTGGAAGACGTGTTAAACGAACGTGATGTTTCCTTGGGTGGCTAAATTATCCAATGGGGGTATTAGGTGTCAGGGGTGTACTATTCATTCATAAGTCATGACAGGGTTTTCTGAGGCAGAGTGGATGAGTAAAAAAATAGAGCAGCCAGCAAGGTGGGTTTGGTTAGACACCGCAGTGACTCAGAAAAGGGCTGGCGCTGTCCCGGCCCCGCCCCGGTCACTGTCCCTCTCGCCCGTTGAAGGAAGTTGAGTCCCAGGACGCACTGATCCTGGACCCAGACCTCCTGGTCGAAGGCGGTCTCACCAAGGTTATGGTAGCTGCCCATCTCTTCCTTGGCCAGGTTCAACAGCACCATCTGGGCATCCCCTCTCAGTGCCGCCGTCAGTTGCTTTGCCTTGTCACCCTCGCTCCTCTTGCACAGCTTACCCAGCACAGTTAGTTGAGCGTGGAAGGCCTCTCAGTTCGTGGTGCCATCAAAGCTGGGCAACTTTGCGCTCTGCCGTCCTGCTGTACTGTCGCCGCCTTCAGGTTGATCAGCCTGCGGTCTCTCCTGGCTCCAGGTATCCGGCGTGATCCCATGCTCTCTGCCGCTGGTGAACGCCATTCTCTAGAGCGGGTCAAGACTCATCTCTCCTGGCTCCGGGTATCAGGCGCAGCACTCTGCGGGACCCAGCTGGGCCCCATGTGCTCTACAGCTGGTGACCACCGTCTTTCAGGGCTGGCCAAGACTCGTCTCTCCTCACTGAACCTGGCCTGTTCCTCCATCAGGCCGAGCTCCTTCTTGCACTGGAGCAGCCGCTCCAGCTCATGGTACATCTCTCCATCTCTTAACCTCTCCTGCTTGACGCTCGGGGGTTCCATCTCAAATCCCGCTCTGACACCACTGTAGCGTTTCAACAGGAGGCAGAAAACAGGAGACACGCTCTTACAGCCCACAACCCGTACAACATTGCAGGTTAACCACGACCAATCAGTGGCCACTATCAGCCCCACTCCCCCTGGCTCCTGCAAGGTACATATAATGATCCTGCAAGGTTGCACCAATAATCCAGTATAGGGGAACAGTGTCTGCAGCAGGGTAAGCGCTCCTACGCATGGGAAGCACGGTCGCAGACCATGCAACTTTGCTCTGCAAAGCACTTCAAGCACAGACGAATGCACAAAGTCCCAGTGACAGCCTTTTGTTACAATATATATTATTAGTGATTGTATTAGAGGCTCATATATCATCATTTGATCCTCGACTACCTTTTTTCTATACGGTCTCCTTTTCCAAACATAGATGAAAAAATTATGATTTTAAAATGTTGACTGCATCAGGATATACAACATAAAAGCTTGGCTGTTGAATAATTAACTGGAATGTCATTGAGTAAAACAGAAATATATTGGGGAAAAGAGATACAGACGTTTCAGCAGTTTAATATTAGTTAATGTTTTTTATTAACATTTATTATCAGTAAACTAAAGGGAGGTATTAACACTGTTGTAGAACAATCTTTTCTGAATTTGCTGTGGGACAAATTAATAAATGAAGTGTTTCTCCACTGCAAATGTTATTACTGTATTTATATAAACCTTTATAGAAACAAAAGAGAAATATTTTCAGTAGAATAAGATTTTGTTTAACAAATCTAAAACACAATGATAATACCAGTATTTGATGTTTATTCAGTTCAAATACCTTACACAAAGGATGCAAAAAATGCACACCATTTCATCAAAAAACAAGTTCTGTTATATTATACAGCAGAGAAAATGCCTTGAAAAGGGCTCATCTCAGCCAGTTAAAGTATGTTCTGGGTTTCACAGTTTAACCTTGTGAGGAGAGTGACACTGGTAATATATAAGTGCTTATGCCGTAATACTTTCCTAAAATAATAATTCACTTTGAGAGACTTTGACTATAGTTCAGATTGCCATCACATTATAAAACAGCAATACAAAAATGAACGCCTAAATATTAGAAATGTTCTCGTTAATTCTCCCTATTGTGCAATAATACGTACATAAAAAATCCAATTAAATATCATAATATACAAATACAGAATACAAATATGTTCTAAATGTTTTACATGTATGTGTTTAGTCTTTGACCAGGTAATCAACCTGGCAACACCTGAGAAAATAAAGGCAGCTTGTATTGGTTGCCAACAGGCCCTTATACATTGATTCGAGTGAAAAAGACAACCCATTCTTCACAAAAATAATTTATTTTAACACATTTTTCCATTATTCTTATTTTTTATTTTAGCTTTTCTCTTCACATTTTTTAGTAAACAAAAAAAGCACAAACAAAATCTCAACGTGTTTCGACAGAGTCTTAATCATGAGTAAACTTAATTTGATACAGAGGAACACCCCTTTTTTTTTTTTTACACTCAATTCTCCACAGGCGATTAATCACCTTTACGTCACAAACCTTCAATTGACAATCAGAACAATCAAAAACAACTGAAATTAATAAGTAATTAGGTACAGAAATGACAACAGAAGGCAGAAGACCATACTTTTTATATTATTTTAAACACTCAATCTGTACGTCAACACAAAACTTTTCATACCACTAAATATTCTTTTACTAAGTTACTTTTTTCTTTTTACTCTGCAACTTGAATAATGAACAGAGGTATATACTGTATACATACAAACATACATTCTACAAAAAATACCCATATTTAAAGTCTTCATTAAGGCCATGTGGTGGAACAGAATTAAAAAAAAATATCACAAAAGTTTCCCTTCTCAAGAGTTGTTTGTCAACTGAGCCATCTCTTAAAAGGTGATTAATCACCTGTGGAAAATTGAGTGTATAAAAAAGGGGTGTTCCTCTGTATCAAATTAAGTCTACTCATGAATAAGACGAAACGCGCTGAGATTTTGTTTGTGCTTTTTTGTTTTCTAAAAAATATTTGAAGAGAAAAGCTAAAATAAAAAATAAGAATAATGGGAACAATTTGTTAAAATTAGTTAAAATTCAGCGCAATAGACAATGCAGCCATGCTCCAGTCACAAAAGCTATCCCTACTATCAACACATTAATATCCATAATTCTATTTATTTAACAGTTGGCATTTAAAAACTTTAGACACGTAGTTGTTACATGTCTTGCATCCCTAAAAAATTAAAAAGTAAACATTTTTAAAATCATTACTGAATTAAACATTTTACCAGCGTTGAAAAATCTATATGTAGCGATCAATTATATATATATATATATATATATATATATATATATATATATATATATATATATATATATATATACACACACAGTATATATAGCACTGTATTCATCCTATTTTTTCCTTTTCAAGCTCAAGTAAAAAACGTTTGTGTTTTTGCTTTCGTCACTTAGTTTAGGTTTATCAGAGGTACATGAATTAAAACTGTACCTCTAAACCTAAGTGAATTCATGCAAATCATGAAGGATTGCCATACAATTTAACATAATTAAACAAAGCAACGTCTTCCTCTTAACTTAGCAGTAACTGAACTATGCAATTTACAGGAATATAAACAAACAACCAATGCATAAAAAATAAGTTTATTTCAGAGATAGTCTCGTTTAGAAAATCTGGAACCTGGTTGCCGGTCTGAAAAGTAACTGGAATCTCTGTACTTGTTCACATTAGCCTGGCCTAAATTAATCACATTTCAAGACATTAATTTTCAAGATCTCCAATGAGTTTGTTTTCTTGGGAAACTACAAAATAATTAATTTACTGAACTGATCTGAGTGGAATGGAACTGCTGATTGAAGAAATTCAGAGACTGACAGATGATAATTATAGTAAAAGGCTGTTTTATGAGATAAGAAACAGGTTTATCCTTTGTGCCAATTGTGCTGCACTGTGTGTTGGTTTTGTGTTTGTGGAAGCCGAGGGCTTAGGACCACCATACTCCTTTCATGTGACTTAAACTGGATTTGAAGTCAAGCATTCAGAGATGTAGTGTGTGTGTATTACCAACACACCTATTTCCATTAATATTCTGCATTTTGACAGGTTTGGTAAACTTAATTTGTTGACTCTAAAACAAGTATGTCGGTACATCACGCGCCATTACAAAATAAGAGCCGAACTGTACATGTAAAAATGTAAGTCTGACATACCTATATACTCATCAACAGATAAAGGATAACAGTTAGATGTATGTGTGACATACACAATATGTAAGCCCCACTATATTCCACAGCAGGAAATAATAAGGCAAACAAATTAGTTTAAATAGTATCAGTGATGTGTAATTTTTCAATAACGTCAGGACGTGTGATGCAAGCTAACTGCAGTCTGTATTACTTCTTCGTCTTCGCTGACAGCAGTGTCCAGGTCCTTGTCTTTGCGCTCCACTTGTTGTTCTTTCACAAACTCCTCCTGTATCCTCTCCAGCTCCTGCAGCTCGGCTGTCAGCCTCTACATGTGAAACTCTCGTCTGTTCTTCAGCAGCTTCATAGGGAAGGGATTCATATCATTAAATGCTATGTTCATTAGTTTCCTAAAGACAGAAGATACAGAGAAAACAAAATGCCACTGATGAAACAACTGCAAAGTTAAAGGACCTGGGAACTCTGCATTTTTCCCCCTTTCAAAAAACACACAAATAAATAAACAATAAAGTATGGGCCTGCCAAAATTAAATTCATAAAAAGACACAAAAAGACAAACATACACACTTGAGAAACAATGCAGTTTTTTTTTTTTTTAATTTAGTCATTGCCAATTTTTTATTATTATCTCCCCAATTTGGAATGGCCGAAGTGTGTGCCGTCAGCCGACCCCTTTTTTTCACACTGCGGACTTGCCATGCAGCCACCCAAGAGGTACAGCGTCGGAGGACAACGCAGCTCTTGGGGAGCTTACAGGCAAGCCTGCAGGCACCCAGCCAGACTACAGGGGTCGCTGGTGCGGGGTGAGCCGATGACGCCCTGGCCGACCTAACCCTCCCTCCCCCCGGGCGGCGCTCGGCCAATTGAGCGTCGCCACCTGGAAGCTCCTGTCCTCGGTCGGCAAAGGAATAGCCTGGACTCGAACTTGCGACGTCCAGACTATAGGGCACATCCTGCACTCCACGTGGAGCGCCTTTACTGGATGCGCCACTCGGGAGCCCCACACAGTTCTAACAGGAACAAAAAATTTAAGTCTGACATACAAAGTTGTTACTTGCTAATTTTATAACATAATTGTTTAGATATTGAACCCATTAACTTCTACAGTGTATCAATCTTCAGGTGGTCCAAATCAGTCAATGGCCCCGTCTCTGCACAGCCGGCACTGCTTGGATTCTTGTCTAATACTGAAGCATGAATGGCTGCATCTAAATGAATGTGTTTGTATTTGAGGTTTAGTGGCTGGGCAGAGGAGAAACATGGTGATTGAATCAATAATTCCAATGAAAAGGCTTTGAGAACTAAATGGAAACATATTTCTGCTGCTTTACAGTCATTGTGAGAAAGCTCTGCCAAATTATTATCATATAATCCCAGTTATTACACTGAAAATCAAGAGAAAGCAGACTGATTGATCCAGTTCCGTGCTACAGTATAACAGAAAATACATGTTTTCAGTAAATAAAAGGCAACATAACCTTGGAATTATTCATCCTTAGGATAACTTATTTTTACTACTAAGACCTAATGGCAAGAAAATTCTGTTTTTAATAGGATCTTAAACGGCTGGTTTCACAAACTACAATTAGCACTAATTTTGGACTACCTTACCTAAGATAACAATAGGTAGTCCAGGATTAGTGCTAATCAGGGCCTGTGAAACCAGCCAATTGACCTACCAGTTAAATTGTTCAACACTTTAATAATCTGCTTGCAAACTGTTCATTAAACAGCTATACATACATGTGGCAATGTGCCCCGTCCCTGTGTGCATTTGTGTGTTGCGTGCGTGTGTTAATGTTGGTGTATAGTCATTGGTACACGGGATATAAACGGGTCTGTGTTTCACGTGTATTTAAAAAGTGTATATTTGTATTTAGGCACGGGATTGCACATCACGCACGTGCATTTAAAATATAATATGTGAACACGGGGTTGCACAGAATTAATTCACGTGCTGGGATTCAAGTGAATAATTAATTAGTAATTGAATCCCAGCACAACAGTATATATAGAGACACGTAGCACTCAGTCAGGGTTAGGTGTTCAGGGAGTGGAGAACGGGTGAGAGAGACAGTTCTTTCCTTATTATTATTATTATTATTATTATTATTATTATTATTATTATTATTATTATTATTATTATTATTATTATTCTTTTTACCTCCTTCTCCACACTCGTTCTCCACTCACCGAACACCTAACCACGAGTGACTAAACGTGCATCTATTTATACTGTTTGTGCTGGGATTCAATTACTAATTAATTATTCACTTGAATCCCAGCACGTGAATTCATTACGTGAAACCCCGTGTTCACATATTATATTTTAAATGCACGTGCGTGATGTGCAATCCCGTGCCTAAATACAAATATACACTTTTTAAATACACGTGAAACACAGACCCGTTTATATCCCGTGTACCAATGACTATACACCAACATTAACACACGCACGCAACACACAAATGCACACAGGGACGGGGCACATTGCCACAATACATTACATCTGTTTTCTAAGCTGTAAAGAGGACATTATGTGGGTCTGTGAGGTGGGGGCTCCATTACCTGTAGGAAGTGAATGGTAAAGAAAGACTTACGGTTTCATAGTGGATGCATGGTAAAGCTCAGTAAACTGCAAAATCACTGTTCACATTTACCATCATCAAAATGGTACAAGACAGTTTACTGAAATCACTAACTTTACTAGTGGTTAAAAGCATGGCCACTGGAGTGAGTGAGATGAGTGTGAACTGTTTATACAGTCTGTGATTGACAGCAACTGGTCTGATGCGTCTGCTGTACATTATCATCATCCTCATTCTGCCTCACTTGCCATCAGAGATAGTTTTGGTGAAAAAACTGAGGTATTGGTAGATTTCCAGATTGTCGTGAATTTTTAGAATGTCCTCTTCATTGTACTTAAAGAGGGCCAGTGCACAGCGAAATATCACATGGAAACAGAAAGAAGGAAATACTGTTCAGGTTAAAAAAGAAGGATACTTTCGCTCATCAAGTCGTCACTGGACTGAGCCCTTTTATAATTAATTATATTTTACTTATTTCCATGTTTTTCATTTTTACTCTCTATAACTCTCTAAAATGTCATTACTATAATTTAAAATAATTGGATAAGCTGCTACAATGTAAGTGTGACATACTGTGCACATGTTTGCAAGTTAAGACAATTTTTCTCAACAATTTGTGCTGAAAAATGTATTAAGCACGTTTCAACACAGTTGGGTAAGTGTGGGTGGTGTGGGTGGTGTGGGTGGTGTGGGTGGTGGGGGGGGGGGGGGGGGGTATTAAAGGATCAATTACTAACACAGCCGGCGCTGTACCTTTGTGCCCTCATAGAGGAAAGCGTCCCACACTCTGAGCAGGATGTCGCTGACCAGACTTTCCACGAAGACCACCAGGAACCAGTTGAAGGTGATGAGGGAATGATCGATGCTGTGCTCCTTGAAGTGGGCCGTCAGGCGAGGCATCTTCTCAGCAAGAAAGTCACGGAACACCCTCTGATCAGCCTGCAAGGAACAAAGAGCTCTGCTTAGAGCAGCAGGAGTTGCTCAGCTGTTAGAACAAATAGGGACTATGACTGCCTGAATTAGCACATCCACAGTACTTACTGGTGAAGCAAAGGGGATAGCATTAAAACTCAGCTATAGGCTGACGAGCAATGTCACAAATATTTTAACATTTTCTTAGTAATAACGGAGAGACATAGACAAATTAGCCAATTTCCATAACAGGTGCCTTTGGAAAATAGGCAAAAACTGGTCAAACAAAATCTCAAATAAAGACCTCCACGAGAAGACCAAATCATCACAGATACAAAAAGAAGAAGACTGAGGTGTATAGGCCACGTACTCGGGATGGAACAAACCCATATCCAGAAGGTAGCTCTACAAGGGATACCACAAGGGAAAAGAAAATGAGGCAGAGAAAGTTGCCTAAGATCGAGAGGTGGCAAGGGCTTGTTGCGTCCTTGTGTCCCTGGAGGGAAGAAGAGGGTTCACTGATTTAAAATCAGTTGTTGTACATACTGTACCTGAGAGGCAGTGAGGGTTTTGCTGTAGTAGTCTTGTGGCATTATGATTTCAACAACAGCCACCAGACACCAGAAGGCATCCTCTTCATCCTTCAGAACTAAAAGTGCAATAGCTGCCAACCTGCAAGAGGAAACACACACAACACATGACTCCACTGGAAGTGTGCTGCTAATATTCAGAAGAAAAGGGGGACACATAGGTGTGCCAAGCCACATTTTTACACATTTTAGTCCCTATTTTGAAATAAATTCAGAGGAATTTGATGTATGAAACTAGCAAGAAATTATGTAAATTATACACTTATTTGTATTTATTATTATTTTATTTCTTAGCAGACACCCTTACCCAGGGTGACTTACAGTCGTAGACAAAAATACATTTCAAGAATCAGTATAAGTATTAATACGATTACGATTCAATAACGGAACAGATAACAGTGTCAGTGATAGTTACATCAGGATATAATTAAATACAAAATACTACAGATTAAATGACACTCGACAGATTACAGTACTCTAAAGTACAGGGTTAAATGCAGTAAAATAGGGAGCAGATAAGAGCAAGTAAAGTGCATTTAAGGAAGAGTGATAAGTGTCCAGATGGAAAAGAGGAGTTTCTACAGGTGCTGTCTGAAGAGGTGAGTCTTGAGGAGGCGCCGGAATTATTTTTAATCTGCCTGAATATGGCCACTCGTGCTTTCCACCACAGTTGTCTTTACAGTTGTGTAGAATATTAAAGAACATATCTGGGCCAGTATATTTGTGATTCCAGAAAAATATATATTGTACAGGGGAGGGATGAGTAGCTAAGAATACACAACACAGTTAACAACCACTAGGTGTCATAATTTCTCAAATCAATAAATAAACACTGTTTGCATGTGTATTCTTATTGCTATTTATAATACAACAACACATTGCTCTAATATAGTGTCCTGGCATAGCTACCTCCAACGAAATGTTCTAAAATGTTAAACACCGGTAATGCTGCCATTACCTGTGGCACTGCTTACCGGTAATAGGCATTATTCTCTGTTTTAGAAAATGATAAGTTATGCTAGTCCACGTCCAAGAAGTACAAGAAAGTGTTTTGTCTTTTTTGGCAACACCTTTTACTACTTAAAATGAGCGAATGGCATTAAGAACTTTCAATACAAAAGGTACAGTACCGGTTGAGGCCCTGCAGTAGCCGATGGTGGGGTTTTGCCAGGAGAAGGCTAGCAGAATGCGCTGTAGCTTTTGGACTGCGTCGGAGGTGGGCGAGGAGAAGTGCTTATTGCTGGTGAGGGTGCGGTGCAGCTCCAGCCTGATCTGCCGCGAGGCCGGGTGCTCCGACACCTCGCAGTGCTTCCTCAGCTCCTGGTAGCGATTGGGATTCCGCTTCCTATAGACCTGCGTCCGTGTCCTCACGATCCAGCGCCACACCTGCTCCCGGTACTCCACAGGGATCCCACACCGGATCAGGCCCTTCAGCTCCGGGGAGGGAGCCAGCTGGTCCAAGGGACGGCTGGCCAGGTAGTTAGCCCACCTGGTCCGCAAAGGCTTGTCCACCATCTCATTGTTGCGCAGGTTGTTGGAACGGATCTCCAGGTCCTGGATTTTGGCCAGGAGCTTCACATCCTCTACTTCATAATCAGGAATGGTCTTGAATCCATAGTCGTCGTACTCACTGGGAAGGAACAGAAAGTTAAACAAGGATGTTGGTAACATGCAGTATTCACATATTCCCTAAATTATCATACAACATTGTATAGTAGGTGCATGGCTCCAGGTTTTTGTGATTTAGTTATGTGTAATGAACCTCTATGTTAAGTTGTACTGTTATATTTCTAAACAGTCCCCTCTGCCAGCGTATTCCTCCCCATCGCTGCAGGAGAGCATTGAGTTAGTTAGTTGAGTTGGAACAGTTGGCGGAGAGAGACAAAGGGAGAGAAGGGAGTGGGCTGAAGTTTGACGGTTAGGAGGAGGTAAATATGTTTGGAAGCCAGTACAAGAACCAGGAAAGGGTTATGTGTAAATGGTATATGTGCCTGAAACTAACCTGCCTAGGGTTATGTATAAGGCCCTGTGTAAATCGAGATTTCACGAACTGCGCAGAAATTGCGAACTTAGCCAAATACCGTGATTTTTTCAATATTCTTATAATTATTATTTGTATTTCATACGATGGAGGTAAGCTATTCTGTATGTCCTGCAATGTTACTGCAAATCATCTCTTGACAGGCATTTAGATTCAAGTATTCACTGAAAGAGAAAGGCGGAAATCCAAGAAACCAAAAACATGAACTTCCATGTTCCAAAAGTCCACTGAAAACCGTGAAGCACGAAACACATTAAATTTTGACCTGACAGGGATGTTTGTTTGCGCAAATATCCCTCTTGAAAAACTGGACAACCAAAAGTTACGTAATTTCTTCATACTGAGTGTAGCAAATGGTGGAGTGATTCCTTCATCAGCCCAGCTGAGACGTGAATACTTACCTAAAGTTGCCGACTATCACAAGCAGGAGATTATGGAATTAGTAAAACAGTCTGGTTGCTTGTCAATGGTCACTGACGAGTCGACTGATGCCCAGCAATATGTGTTTCACATTGTATTTGTTTTGCAGGGCCTAAATGGTGAACATGCATCTGACATAGAACTGAAAGCTGTCCTTGCAGATACACTTTACCTACAGGCTGTTAATGACAACACCGTTTCACAAGCTATTGTAAAGTGCTTGAATAACTTTGACGTTGATTTTGAAGATGTCAGTGCATTTATCAATCTATTTGCTGTATAAAAAAATAATAATAATAATCTGTACACATAATTTATAAAATAGTTCTGAGCACAATCTGCAAAATAAGACACTTTACCCGTGATACTGCCTTGAATTAAAAAAAAAAAAAAAAAAAAAAACACACACTATTTTCACAGGGCCTTATGTATGAACAAAGGATCCTGGAGTTTTCTAAATAAACTGTAGACTTGCTGCAGCCTCTGACTTCTTATATATGGTCCTGGAATTGCAGTGTTTATTGACGCACATTGCTCTTTATGTGGTTGGTTAGGGAGCAGTTCAATGTCAATCCAATCTTTGACCTTTCTTTTTGCCTGCTAAGGTGTGCAGTGGTATTGTGATGTGGATTACTATACAGTTAACAGCAAGCTCATTTCAGCTGCTTGCATCAATCGCTCGAACAGCAGAACAAACATTTTCTGTTCAATTTACAATCAATACTATTCAATCTGAGTTCCTGTGCAGCTGTTAAGACTACAGTAAACTCTACGAAAGGAATTTCTATAATATTGACAAAAACAAACTGAGAAAATAATCATGAAAAATAGGAAATGCATATAATTTGCACTTCTGTTCTAAACAGACCATGCAACAAAACAAAAATAGTTTTTGTTTTGTTTTGTTTTAAAGAAGTGACAAACAAAATATATATGTTTTTCAATTATTAAATTATCACATTAAAAGAGCAGGGCACATGACATAGAAAATCATAGACAGCAAAGCCCAGAAACTACTGTAAGTTCCAGCTCTTTTTTGGCTTTTCATTTGCGCACCTATTAGATCACAATTGCAACAAACCAACATTAACATTTTGATCCTTTGCTTGTTTTGGTATTTCAGTTCGGGATATGAGGGTATTATATGAAAATGGAACTGGTGAAGCTTGCAATCACATCATCAGTTTAGCAATAGAATTGCATTTTAAATATCTGAATATACTTAGTAACAAAAAAACAAGAAAGTAACCGGGGGGAAAAAAGTTTTCGCTGTGAAACCCCGGTATGGAAATGTCAGTACTGTCTTACCTGACAGGGTTGAGTTTAAAGACATCCTTCTTGTCTCCCTGCAGTGAGTCCTCAATGAGCCTTTTCACCATCTCCTGCTGACTGCTGTCCAGCCCTTTGCTCTCCTGCAGCCTGCGCAGCACGACCAGGTACTTGCTCTCAATCTGGCAGTTTTTGGCCTCCAGGTAGGCACACTGCAACACAAAAGAGAGGTTTAGGGTTAGGATTAAAACAAAACACAGCAGCTGGTGAAAGCAGTAACCCTCCCACAACCTCCCACTCATTTCCAAGGCAGGGCAGTCCAAAGGCAGAGGGTTTCTACACCCTGTTACTTTTTAACTGGGTTGAACTTGTTTATTAAAATGTAAAAATGAACCTAGTACATTTCCAAATAACTAATTTTACAGTTCTGATGGAGCCATTCCAATTATAATCTTGCTTCTGCTCCTTAAATTAATTTGATTTAATAATCCTCTTCGCTGCAGTATTCACTTGTTCCCTTGTGCTGCTTATATTAATTACAAGACTGCTATTTCCTACAGTGCAATATGTGTGTCACCCGAGTGCTTATGGACACTGTGGCTGTGAAGGGTCATTTCTTTGAAAGTTAAACTGTTGTGTACAATACATGTTTTTTTTCGATTACGATTCGGAAATCAAAGCGTTTATGTTTTTGGCAATTTTAGCAGTTTTAGCATAACCTGCAACTGAAATTATATTTATTTATTTATTTATTTTTACAATTTTTGCTATTTGGTTCTTCTTTAAACCAGAGTCACTCTGGTATCAAATGTGATACCTATTAATTCAAGTGCTCCCAGAAATCCTGAAACATCTCTACTGTAGTACAATAGTTTTTCATGTCACAAAAATGGTCTGATCCTAAATATATCTAAAATAATTTAAAACCATTGCCAATCAGACCAGATAGATAAAACATCTAATTTGCTGCAATCATACCAGCCAGTAGCTGTTTCATTGCACAGTGCACTCAGGGGATATCACTATATGGAGCCATGACACAGGCGCTAGGACAGATCAAGCACTGATACAGAAACAGCTACAACTTGACCCACCCCAAAGAACACATTGGGGTCAACAAGATTAAACATTAATTTAATTTGCAAACCAGGCATTTGTGTTTTTGTGAACAGTGCCCTACATTCACAGCACTGTACTTCACGGGGCGGAGCTATGCCACCTGATAGTGTTTATTGACAGAGTTAGTAAACATACACACATGGAGAGAGGGGCTCCGCCTCTTCCAGGCCCAACATTTACTTGATCGATAGACACGATAAACAGGAGGGGGGCCACCGTCTTTGAGGTGACCCGACATACGAGAGGGGCATCGTCTCTGAGGTTACCCGACATACGAAGAGGCTCGCAAACCGGAAAGAAAACATGAATTAGTATTGTTAACACAAAAGAGGTTCCGGCTCTTCCTGACCAAACATATACAGTAGGGGGGTTCCGTCGCTAAAGAGACCCGACAAACAGGAGGGGGGCCACCGTCTTTGAGGTGACCCGACATACCAAGAGGGGCACCGTCTCTGAGGTTACCCGACATACGAAGAGGCTCGCGAACCGGAAAGAAAACATAAAGTTAGTATTTGTTAAAACATATAATGCGAGGTGTTCCGCCTCTTCAAAGCCCAACATAATAGAAGGGGGGTTCCGTCGCTGAGGAGACCCGACAAACAGGAGGGGGGCCATCGTCTTTGAGGAGACCCGACAAACACGAGGGATGCCACCGCTTGGGGACCCTCACATAGAGGCATCAGACCTGAAAGAAGAATCCCAAAAGAAACATACATGCAGATGGAAGGGTTTGGCCGGGGGTCCCCTCTGACTCATGGAGAACCCTCCTCTATGAGGTAAATGAAGCGGAGCTTAACAAAGGGTTGGAGAAAGTGGAATCACTAACCCCCCAAAAATGGACCCCCGGCTCCCCGCTGACGCAACAGGAAGAAAAAGAGAGAACCGCCAATGCATAAGAAAGAAGAAAAAGAGAAAACATTTAGACGAAAGAAAACAAACACTTAACGTGACAAAGGGGTTAGTAGACTGTACCCTAATGACTATGTGAAGACCCTCTGCACAGTGGAAAGAAACCCCCCCCCCCTTTCTTTAATTTTATTTCTTAGGGGGAAATCTTTGGTGGCTCAGGCAGAAAGGTCGTCCCCACTCCGGACATACTAGCAATGGACTGATGTGCGGAGGATATTTCAGATGATGAAGAATGAATATAACTTTCAACTGCTGATGAAGTCCAGCGCCCCATATTTTTAATTAAATGCTGGTTAATGTTGGCTTTTGCGGCTGAAGTGGCTGCCCCTATTCTAAAAGAATGAGGAGTGTAGAATTGCGAAGGAAGACCTGCTCTGGATACCACAGTGGAAAGGTGTGTTGAAAACCAATGCCTTGATACAATGGACTGGCTTGAATTGATAAACAAAGGGTCTGAGGATGAAATGGCTTTGCGTTCTGCAATGTACTTCAACATGGAAGTGAAGGGACACAGAGGAGAGTTGATCTTAGAAAGCTGAATACATTGTCCTTGCCGCAGTTGATCTGTTTTTGAAATGCGAAGAAATAAGATGAAATGAGAATCTGGGATGAGCTTGAGGTCACTGCAGCGGATACCTAGGGTAGGAAAGCTGGCAATAGAAGGAACTGTATATTCAGAACATCTCAAAAATCCAAAAAATGCAGCTAGACATATGACTTCCATAGTTAAATCATCAAATGGAGAAAAACAGCCGTGGCAGAGAATTGAAATCAATTTACTGAGAATGTCTATAGAAATAGGCAGGCGAGCAGAAGAAGGAGCCAGAGAGCACTTGGAAATTCCTCGTAAAAGGAGACGAACCGCTGGAATTGATAATAGAGTTGGGAAATTGATGGACATCAAGCGAAATTGATGCTGAATTCCTGACAAATATAGTCTGATTGTAGCTGGTGCCAGATGTAGAGAGTCCTTTGCGTGCACTATGAACGCCATGATCCAGTCCTGGTTGAATGGAGTAGGATTAGTCCTGCTTTGTAAACAAAAAGTTACATAACATGCCCAACCTGTAGAGTACGAGGATCTGGTAGATGGGGCAAGTGCTGATGCCATGTAATCTTGAGCTGAATTAAGAAGTTTATTAATAGTTGGATTTAGTTGAAAATCAGCTGATTGAACTGTGGCGTTGCTGCTGGATATTGCAGAGCTGAGGGCAGCAAACTGTGGAATTTGGAAATCTGTAAACGGGAAAGAGCATCAGCTGCATTATTAAAAATGCCCGGTAGGTGGCGAGCTTGTATTAGGAAGTTATTAGAGACTGAAATCCATACTAGCCGCCACAGCAATTGCATTATAAGAGCAGAGGAGGAACGTCCTTTATTTATAATATGCACTGTAGTTGAATTATCACAGTAAAATAGTATTGATTTCTCAGACCAGAGATGACCCCATAGCTGGGCAGCTGCTACTATTGGGTATATCTCTAGCAGAGCTGTGGATTTTAGATGAGGAGATATGTTCTCGATTTCCTCAGGCCATGTACTGCAAAACCATTGACTATTAAATAGACCTCCGAATCCCAGAGATGAGGCATCAGTAAATAAAGCCATATCGTGAGGAGCTGAAATGAAATCATCATAAAACATAGAGAGACCGTTCCAGTGCTGAATAAGCGCAGACCACATTTTAATATCTTTCCTAGCTTCTGAAGAGATATTTAAATAGGAGTCCAGATTTTTTGCTGTTGATGCCAGCGCTAGCAGCCGAGATATAAACGTCCTCCCTTGTGGAATGATACGTATTGCAAAATTAAAGTAACCCAGCAATGAAAGCTGTGCCCGTTTTTTAATTGTTTTACTGATCTGAAAATCCTGAATGAGCAAACGAAAATGGTTAAGTTTAGACTCAGGCAGGCGGGCTTCAAACTTTTCTGTATCTAGAATGATTCCAAGGAATTCCAAAGAATTTTTTCTTCTGAAAGCGGAACGCCAACTTCAGAAAATAAGCTTTTAAGATTGGAAATCGCTTCTGCTGGTGCATCTGAAGGAGGAGAAATTACTAAAAAATCGTCCAACAAGTGGAGCAAGAACGGGACATGATAGACATTAAGAAGGATCCAGCATAATGCTTCCGACAGTGTATCAAATATCTTCGGGCTGCTACGGCAGCCGAAAGTCAATTGAGTGGCAAAATAAAACTTCCCTTCCCAGCATATACCAAACAGGTGACGGAGAGAAGGATGGATTGGCATTACTTTAAATGCGTCTGATATGTCTGCTTTTGCTAACCAGGAACCACGACCTGCTAATTTAATTGAATGTATTGCGTCTGCAATAGTGATGTAATGCAGGAAAAATTGATCTCGGGGAATTAATGAGTTAATGCTGCTGGTGCTTGACCCCCGTGGTGCTGATAAATCAATAATGAGATGTTTTTTTCCTGACATTTTCCTCGTGGCAATGCCGATAGGATTAATTCTATATATTGGAAAAGGAGAAGCTAAAAATGGACCGACTATAAATCCTTTTTTAATTTCTTTTTCGATGAGAGACTACACTGATTGTGGATCTTGAGTCGCTGAATAAAGATTTTTGCTTTGGAACGAGGAAGTAGGAATTTGAGTAAGACCGGTTGAAAAAACATTTTTTAATCTGTCGATCAGGTAATTAATTAAGTTACTGTCGGGATGATTCTGTAATTTACTTGATAATGCCAGGATGTTTGTAGACGGTGAGCATCGGGGAAAGTCACTTGCGTTTTAAAAGGCAGATTGTATTAACGTGAGCGTCACCGCAATTGCTGCACATGTTGATAAAATTGCATTGCCTATTCGAACAGAAGCCAGTATTGAAATTGTTGCAGATTTGTCTTCCTCCTGAAAATCTAATACTACGCCCGTATTTGTCTTTCCTTGTAGATTGATCGAGGGGAGCTGAAGAATGTATAGGATTAGTTACTGAAGATCTGTATGAATTAGCGGCGAAACTGGGTGCTTTAGAAGTTGATGCAATTGCAGCTTTAGGGCAGAGGGCTGTTGAATGAGCTGTTGAAGCGCACACCCCACATGCATTAGCCCTTAAACCACCAAAAATTCTATTAAATAGATCTGGATCAGGTTTTGCCCAATTGATGATGTGATTATCTGCTGCCAATATCGCTGCTGCTTTTGCAGAGAATGCTTTATGATACTCATAAAACATAGTCCCTCCGTATCTGACAGACAGCTCCACGATGTAAGATTCCAATTCAGCTCTGCGGTTAGGATATACCGAGCATAACACATCTCTGAATATGGAGAAAGCAAGGACAAACTCCCCTAATGTAAGATTTTTAAGCAGTCTGGGATCTCTGGATTTTAGAGTTACCGCCAATTCTCCACAATCGACTACTTTATGGTCCAAGAATTCCGAAGTCGTCATTAATAGTGAAACAAGATTAATGTCCTTACCTTCGAGAATGACACGTCTGATTTGTGGAGATATAGTGTGACGTCTCGCTGCAGTTGGAGAGGAGGATCCGTATGTAGATGCAGTAGCGAGGTTGTATATTGGAGGATCTGCTTTGCTGGCTGAAATTAGGGCTGGACCGGGAAAAGCTGTAGGCGGCGCTGCAGCATTTGATGCTGAAATTAATGACTGCGCTGTAGATTGTTTTCCCTGTTCTAGATACGACAGTTGAGAACTGACCGAAGATAGAGTATCGGAAAAAGGCTGCATAAATTATTTTATCTCGTTGAATATTTGCGAATGTTGGATTTCGATGGCTGGCTGCTGGTTAGCGGTGCTAGTTGTGGGGGTAGTTAGATTCGGAATAGACTGCCTGCTGTCTGTTTTAGGACGCTGAATGGCTGGGCGCGGCTGATTATGTTTTTTCGGAGGAAAGACTGGTTCTGCTGAGACTGAATTGCAATAGAGAATGAAAAGAGACTCTCTATCACTCCCTGCCGGAATCGCATTACCATTTTTAAGGAGGGTTTTTATCAATTTATTCATGGGCCAGTCCTTCCAAAACAATCGATCCGGAGGGGCGTCCTGAGGCCGAAGACGCTTGGATTGTCGCAGATTCGATGTTTGGGTGGCAGGAACGGTAGGCAACATTTGTACTGGAACCTGGTCGAGAGCCTGATCAGGAGCCTGATCAGATGTAACTGAAATAGCAGAAGGGGAGAAAAAACGGAGACTGGATGGACCCTGGATTGAAGCTGAAGGAGAATGATCTGTTAATGACAGAAAATCCTGGGAATCCTCAGAATCCGATGACAACTGCTGTAAGTACTCCATTATTGAGGTACGCAAATGTAGATGGGTCTTGAAATCGCTTAGGTTTAAGCCAAAAACGAAAAAACACAAGACAGCGAAGTAGAGGTGACTAATGTTTAAATAAGGTAGGTTTAATTGATGACGGCAGATGATGGTGCCTAGCTCCGCCCCCTGAACCCTACCTATAGGTTAACATTTGTATTTAGAATTCACTACATATTTTTCCAATTTGCTTTCTGCATCTACACAAGACCTAGATTTGGAGATGAAAGGGAAACATCCCAGTCAGTCTGATCTGTTCATTCTGGGAGACTGGAGCTGGCTCAGTTGCTAACTTCTCTGTGGTTTTAATTAGTAATGCATGAACACACCCGAGGTTGCTGACCAGGCTAACAGCCAGCCAGTCAGAACTACTATGACAGTCAACTAAGAAGAAGAAACAAGGAGTGAAACCAAGTAGGAGTACAAAGAAAATTATAAAAATAAGGGAAGTACAGTATAAAATGAAAAAAGAAAAACCACAAATTACTAAAGAGAAACATAACAGAGGAAGTATCTCTGCAAAAAAAGCAAATAATTGACCAAAAATACTGACTGCCTATGTCTTTATTTATGCAGATACTAGACTACAATAACAAGGTAAGAAGGTATGTGGAGGAGTGGTTAGGGCTCTTGACCCGAGGGTCGTGGGTTCAATCCCAGCTGGGGGACACTGCTGCTGTACCCTTGAGCAAGGTACTTTACCTAGATTGCTCCAGTAAAAACCCAACTGTATAAATGGGTAATTGTATGTAAAAATAATGTGATATCTTGTAACAATTGTAAGTCGCCTTAGATAAGGGTGTCTGCTAAGAAATAAATAATAATAATAATAATAATAATAATAATAATAAAAGTATATTAATAAACATGGTAAACCCAGGTAAATTATTATAAATGCATTGTATAACCATGGGAAAAGCATGGGTAAAACTGCAGAAATACTGTGGTTAAACAGGAGGCCAAAGGAATGCTTTAAACTTTTAAAAAGTTACCAGGATGTGAAAATGATACAAAGTGAATCTAAAGTTGTTTTTTTTATTTTGTTTTGTTTTTTGCGTTAGACTGTGTAAGAATAGTGCCCAGTAGGTCACCAGCTTGCGTCACTACATTAGAACCACTTGCGATCCATGTGTCACTAAGCAGTTTGCTTTATCATAATGTACCAGCATGCTAGTTGTTCTTTAATTTACTTTGGCTTCTTAGTGCAGACAGAGATGTCTCCAGGCGAAATCACAGATCTCATTGTGGTTTTGTGGTTAAAGCTATAAGAAAAAAGAAATAAATGAAACTCATTACTATTACTATTAATCTGGGGCCTAGGCTATAAAAGCTGAAAATGAGATGTTTAGTATTAAATAAAGTCACTTATATATTAGCCTTACACAGTGACGATACTGCATTAAAGACTTGTAGGTAAGGATAATATATTTTTTGAACATATATGTTTTTTCACAATGGTTAAATGGGTACAGATCTGTCACACAGCAAGCTGTAAAGCACATACCTTCATCAGGAGGCCCTTCTCCTCTTCTGAACTGTTCCTCCACAGCTTAGTAAGCTGGTAGATTTCAGAGTTGAGGAACTTGTTTTGCATCTTGTGCGCCTCTATATCGTCCTAGTAAACACAGTAAACGAATGAAATCATAACACAATCTGTGGTTGTACTTAAAACATTTGTACTGTGAGCTCTACTTATTAAGAGCACAGGTTTGACCTAGTCCTGACTGATCACTGCTTTTCTTTGCTTTCATAATTGTACTCATTTGTACCCTATAAAACACTG
Organism: Acipenser ruthenus; assembly: GCF_902713425.1. NCBI lineage: Eukaryota > Metazoa > Chordata > Actinopteri > Acipenseriformes > Acipenseridae > Acipenser > Acipenser ruthenus. The sequence goes on from NW_026708273.1 coordinate 27,598, forward strand.
TTTGAAAATCGCTGGGATACGTAAAAAAAAAGTGTGGCTAACTAATGTCAATTAATACACTGTACAAAAACAATATACTTGTTTTGTTCTAATAACAAAGAAATAGAAGAAAAAAATAGTTGGCCAACTGATCACGTGTCTGGAATTATTATTTGACTTTATATTAGTGGATTTAAGTTTTGCTAATAAGCAGATAACTGGTCTCCTAACTTTTATCAGAGAGCAGTGTACCCCCTCATGCCTAGTAGCCTGGGGTTACACAGGGATTTTTTTTTTTTCATACAGTATGTTTATGTTATTATAATAATTTTTGCTGTTCATTGTAACATCACATCAACACTGTGCAAGCCTGACCTATAGAGTACAAAATCACAGTAACGTGATACAAAGTACGGTCGAACTTGTCGTATCTGATCCTGTAAGATATGACACCATCATTACCCAATTGACCTGTGCCATGTGTGACTTACATATGCTGCTACCAACTGAATGGTACTGATGGAAACTGACCAATGCACATTTTATTATGGGTCTAAAACAGTAAATTCACCTCTTAGCAGGTCAGAATTTGTACACGCTGTCACTTCACATAACTGCCCAGTTTAACCATAGTAAATAAAAGAAAAGTAAAGGATTCATAAAATTACTGTACTGTTAAAAAGCGTGCATCCTTGTTGTTGTTTATGTCTCAGGTTAACACACACACAATGTAAAAAAAAAACTGTCAGATTACTTTGGCATACACTGAGAAAGCATGTTAAGAACTGTTTGGAATGCTGTTTTGTAAACTGAGAAATACTGTACTTCAGTGCTTGTGCAGTCATTTTCACAGATTTTTTTTGTATAGAATACATGCTGTGTCGTACTTTGGTGTTTTAGGCACACTGATGTACCTGATGTTGTTCATTTATAATGCCCCGACGTTAATAAAGAAACTACAATATACTAAAACGACTTCCTCTGAGATACAATATTAGTATATATTCGCTGGACCCCTGGACCGGTTCTACTATAAATGAATCATTCTTAGACTGGAGTGGCAAACAGTAATTGTGTGTCTGCTCCAATGCTAATAAAAGCTAGTTAAGATGTCATGTTTGTAATGCTTATTGGATGCAGAGAAGGTGCAGAATACCATATGTGACACCCCAGCAGTGAAAACATGGATCAGTTAATTTACTGCTTTTTCACATCATGCAGGATTACATGGTGGTCAAACAAAACCAAAAAAAAGAGTGTGGTTTTATCCGTGTTTCTTGAAACAAGAGTTGACGTACTTCCCATGGCTGTAATGTAAAAGTAACTTTTAAAATAACCTTGAGGTGCTCAATCTTCTCCTGCAGCCTGCAGGAGGTCTCTGTGCCCATGGAGTTGGCTACGGTACGCTGGGGGTCAGCCATGCAGGCGGCCACCTGCTCGGAGAGCTTGAGGATGACTTCCTGCTTGGCATTGTTCTTCTCCATCATGAGCTGCACGTGCTGCTGCAGCTCATTCACTTGGCAGTCCTGCATGGCCAGCCGCTGCTCCAGCTCCTCCTTGTCTTTGAGCAGGGCCTCCAGGCGGCCGTCCAGGTCAGCGATACACCTCTCTCTGTGCCGCACCAGCTCCAGCCGCTCCTGCTCCCCTGCTGCTGCCAGGAACTGTTTGCTTGTCCTCTTCTCCTGCTGTGCTGCCTCCAGGGCCTTGTGAAGCACCAGCTCCTGATTTCAAAACAAAAACACTATGGTCATTTACTCTTAAAGGTGAAGCTTCATGAGCTGTGTTGGAGGTCCTGTAAATAAATTATACTGTAGGTGGTCCCTGAATAATGCACCTGTACTTTCTTTGTAATCTGAACCAGGTGGGATCAGACCTGTTCAGATTAGTGATTTGTTTGGAGTAATGATAATAAACTGTACCATACTAAAAATGCCTGGTATAGTATTTGTTATAGGTTTTTGATTCTTGCATTTCCTGAAAAATCTGTAATATCCCTTTGAATAAAAAAATACTGTTTTACTTCTCATATAAGAACAGCTATTAACATCATGCATTTAATTACAGTTATAGCTACAGGTAAATTCAAATAGTCTACTGTACAATGCAATAGTCTACTGTACAATGCAATTTTCCCTAAAAAACAGCCTGTTGCAGTATTTATTAGTAGTGCATATGAGAAAAGGCTCTGAAGCTCTGCCCTATATTATACGTCAGTGGCCTTAAAACCAATTATCAGACATTATTCTTATTACTATTTTGTTTATTTTGCAGACACCTTTATCCAAGGCGACTTACAGAGACTAGGGTGTGTGAACTATACATCAGCTGCAGAGTCACTTACAACAACGTCTCACCTGAAAGACGGACCACAAGGAGGTTAAGTGACTTGCTCAGGGTCACACAGTGACTCAGTGGCTGAACTGGAATCTGAGCCGGGGACCTCCTGATTACAAGCCCTTTTCTTTAACCACTGGACCACACAGCCTACTATTTCAATAACAATGTCCTTTTTTTAACCAATTATAAAAGATGAATTCAGTGAAGTGTTTTTAGAAAAGACCAGCAAAATGACTGAAAATTCTGCACACTGCCTGCTGGTGGTCATTTTTCAAACCATTCAGGAGATCAGCTTAACTTGTGTGTTTTTAACAGGCTCAAAAAAGACCTTGTTTTTGCAGCTCTGTTCTTTGTACTCTGAAAGAAGAAAACAATGATAATGCAATAAAAGTACCAAACACTGGAAATACTGTCCCAGTATTACAATAATAATGAGCAATGGTGTCTTGTAAAGTGGTTTCATAAGGTCCAGGATAACCGTGTCTTTAATCAAGACACAAAAACTAATGATAAAATAAGTCAAAATGCACATGCAGAATAAATTCTGTGCACAAATAAAGATTGTGTCTGTTGGTCTAATTTTAGATCAAATATACAATTAGCATGCATCTTGCATGTTGCAGATCAGGTGCATTTGAGCACCGCGTTAAAAGTCGTATGGGTTACTAACAGGAAACAAGAAGGCGGCGATGCAAGATTAAAGTTTATGTTTGGGAAACAATCAAATATGCTTATTGAAGCTCATAAAAATGTAAAAGGAAGTTTTGTGACCATACAGGCAAAAATGTAAGCTGTCTTTTTATCATCATAAGATACAGAGGAGTCATGAGCGAAAACCCAGAATTGCATTCAGGAGCTCTATTGTGACTGTTTAGATCTAGCCCTGCAGAAACTGTCCATGCACAGGGCACAAAATTACCCTTGACTTCCTGACTCACCCTGCACACCATGCACTCATGCCTTTACCAGCTGAGCCCCTCTGGGGTCCCAGAGATTTTGTATTTTAATACACTTGTACTGCATGTGTTGATGACAAAATAATAAAAAAATTCTACATTGTAACCTTTATGGATTCATAGGAACAGTAGTACAGCACAAGAGTTTCAGTTACAGACAATGAAGCAACAACAGACTCTCTTCACTGTTTCAGAAGTGCCCTTCAACCCTATTTTACATACACAGCTACTATAGAACATCATACCACCATGTTTATAACAATTTGGATTATCAGCAATACAGTTATCACACTTTTAAAAAGCTATCCTGTTAGGTAATGCATGAGTTATTCTGCTAAATGTGTTTGCCTTCACACCCAGTGACACCTTAGCCAAAGAGGAAAGAAAATGCACAGTAAAGTAACCAATTTGTGGTCAGCATGCAGGTTTCTGACTTGCATAGAAAAAGAGTTAAGACATCACACAGTAAATACAGTAGATCAGTACTTTAATTAGTTTAGGCAAAATTATTGCTGGTCTTGGATTTGAGTTTGTATTACTTTGTGTAACTGCTTGACTAAATCCACTGTTTCTGTCTTATGTTCGTTCATACCATGCTTATTATAGATACAACATCATATTTAAATACTATCATACAACTTTATAAAGGTTTACCACTGTGTTTTTGCACAGTATTTTTTACAGTTTTCCCATGCTTTCCCCGTGATTAGACTGTTATGTTCCCACAGTGTACCCTGGCTTTCCATGTTTATTAATATGCTTTACCATACCTAGCTGGTCTTTACAATGCTGACCTATGCTGTACCACTATGCTTTATGATTTTACTATGGGAAACATTTATAAGGTTCAATCATTCATTGTACAAGTGCCTCACAAGACATATTATTTAATAACTCAGTTATCAGTTGTTATGTGCTTAAATATACTTCAGTCACCCAAACCAAACATATACCTTTTGTGACTTGAGCTCCTCAGTGAGCGTGAACACCTCGTGCTGGAGTCTGGATTGTTTGTCCACGGGGCTCCCCTCCTTTCCTGACACCTTCTCCCCAGAAGGCTGAAGAGAACTGGTCATTTTCTTCTCCCTCTTGTTCATGCTGCTTGATGGAGAACTCTTTCCTCCAGTCTTTGCTTCCTGCGCAGACTCGTTTGTAACTGAAGAAACTGAAGGAGCTGAAAGGACTGTAGGTGCTGGGGGTGTCAGAGGTACAGGCGGTGCTGGAGGTGCCAGGAAAGAGAGCAAGCAAAGAAAGCATTTGAAATGCATGAATATTTATTTATTTTTATATATATATATATATATATATTGTTCTTAAACTTGCTGGTTCTATATTTTATTCTGGAGCCACCTACCTGACAATATACCCTTCATAATCATTAAACAAAAAAAAGAAAATAATGATTATTTCTGGAATTCAAATTTGTTATACACACAAAAATCATCATAGAACCCATAGTACCGATGTTAATTCTAGGGTGCCTAGCCAAAACTACAATTTGCTGCAAAAGTTGTTAAAAAGAGCTGTTGTTTTCAATGAAAGGTGAAATTGTGAGCTATCTAGTGAGTTTTCTAGAAATTTCTTAAAAAAAGGCTTTATTGACACTCATTCTTTATCTTATTAACAAGCTTTACTCCTGCATGGTTCACCTTTTAGGAACAGGAAACCTCTGCACATTTATAACAGCAGAAAGAGTTCTTACCCTGCATGAGAAGAATGTAATAGTTTCAGAGCCACTGTGGTGGTCCCCGCATTGAACTGATCCAGACATGAACTAAGCAGAGACACAGACTTTGCAGGGCAGTTTCCTGTCAACTGAAGGACGCACCTGTTGTTTCCCCCAGTATCTGTGTCACAGGATCCTCACAGGGACAGTCTTCCGACTGCTGAATCTTGTCAAAGTTGAACACACTCCGCCTCAGCTCCTGAGCTGGCTTGTTTCCACAGATATTGAGGACTGTGTTCCTGTAAGGGCAAGGCAGAGGAAACACAAACTGACTTCTGAAGGCAAAGTACAGAGAAAACGAAACTAAATGCATAGAAACAAACACACACACACACACACAAACTAAAGTAGTACACAACAAATAACAAAATCCAAAGCTCAACTGGTTGCTTCTCTTGGATAGGGCTGACTAGTTTACATATCAGGTTTGAATAACTTCTGTAAATTTTGAGTAGTTTTGGACAGGCAAAAGGACTGTAAAATATAAAAATTGACAATTTTATTATCACAGCAGTAAATTGAGAAAAAAATAAATAAAACAGCATTGGGAGGGAGCAATATTAACCCAATTTGGTTAACCTGAATCCAAGTATGAACCAAGTATTTCATTAACATACATTCCCCACCATGACTGTAAATTCATGACCATGACATAAGCATTATGAAATGGCAATGCAGTTTCCTGAAAAGTCCCAAGACATGAATGGACGCACAATAAATATTACCACAGAATGTGTACACCTAGTTTAACCAAAATTAGACAGGTGTGACATACAGATGGACAGATGAACAGCCAGAGTCACCTCCACACAACGCTGTTTTTATAAAAATGGAAACAAGGCAGAAGATAACATCACAAAGTGAATCCCTGTCTAGTTACCATGTTTGTGTTCTCAGCAACTAAGCCTGCTTCAAGGCTTCAAGCACAACAGAGCCGGTGAGTCATCGGCAGAAATGAGACTTTCTCACTGTGAACATTCTCAGCATGGGTATGGGGCAGAATTGAAATCACCCTTTTGTTATTTTGAGTTCTTTCCACCACACAGCACCAACATTCTCCTGTATGATCATCATTTTTGATTGTTTGAATTCATTAAGATATCTGACACCAGACACAATAAACAAAGTCCTGGTACTTTTGTTACCTCACCTAATTAAAGCATTGCATTTCTTGCTTCACATTACACCTCATGAAAATATCTTAGATATAATTACAATAAAGGGCAAAACATGAAAAAATATGTGGTGGTTACAAGAGTATAGCAACACTTTGTAAGCGTTTAGAATAAATAATTTAAATTGGGTTATTCCGGTTCAGCTGTTTTGTTTTGCATGCACACAACACCTACCCTGGAACCCTTTTCTCCATCAGATCACAAACTGAAGAACCACACCCCACACACAATTTGGTCGACTTGAGCTAGAATTAAAACTGGGCTGTCAGTGAGCTTACCTTCCCAAGGTGCAGAAGGCAGCTGGCAGAGCTGTGTGGAGGTAGTGGAGGGCTCTGCAGGTATTTTCACCAGGCTGGTATTGTGCTGCCACCGTTTTATTTGCAGCTGCTGCAACCAATACAGCATGGCTTGGCTGTTTAATGCCTGTAAAACAAAAACAAAACAAACTAGATGGTAACTTTACAAGTTGTGGGGCTTGCTTTATTGGGAAAGTGGTCAAAGTAGCTGATTTGTGTCAAAAGTCACATTGTTTATTAATTGTCTCATGCTTAGAATGTGCTAGAATTTGATATTTCTCAAAGTTCTATGACAGTTAATTCAACAGTGGGAAGTAGCCTACTGAAAGAAGTTGATGCGGTTACTAAAACAGCTGTACCTCTTGATTGGTAGACGCCATTCCTGTTTTGATTTCATATTTGAATAGCTGAGAAGTAGAGGAAGATTTCATTTGCTCTAAGTAGTTGTCTAACTTGTTCGGAAAGTGGTGAAAATGGCAGTTTATAAAAAGTTAGAGAAAATTTTAGTTGGTGCAGTTACTAAAACAGGTGTACCTCTTGATTGGTAAAAGTTATTTATGTTTTGATTTCAGATTTGAATAGCAGAGAAGTAGAGAAAGATGTCATACCCTCTAACTTTTTGTCTAGCTTGTTGGGAAAGTGGTCAAAATTTCAGTTGTTTATAAAAAGTTAGAGAAAATTTTAGTTGATGCGGTTACTAAAACAGCTGTATCTCTTGATTGGTAAAAGTTATTTCTGTTTTGAATAGCAGAGAAGTAGAGGAAGATTCCATATGCTCTAACTTTTTGTCTTACTTGTTGGGAAAGTGGTCAAAGTAGCTGATTTGTGTCAAAAGTTACATCGTTTACAGTAAATAGAATGTTGGAAATCTGGGAGTTTTTAAACAATGGGGAGCTTTAGAATGTTGAAAAAAGTCCCATTAAAGTGAATGAAGATGGACAAAAAAAGGATAAAAAGCTTAATAGTTTAAAAAGTATAAAAGATATCAAAAAGTTGTATACAAGCACACTATTCCAGACCGGTCTACACGTTTTAAAGTTTGAACGGCGTTTCTAGCTTAAACGGTGTAAGAGGAGTAGCGTGCCAAAGAATAATAAGAAGAAGAAGTACATTGAAGATTTAAAGTGGGGACTCTTGCTTCGCAAGCCCCACTAATAAAAATGGTTAGTAATTGTGACAGAGAATGAATGAATCCTCGTCAACAATCTCCCTCTCAATCTCTGAGGGCGCTGTATAACCAGAACAGAGTGCCCCAGAATGGATGTTTTTGCAGTTCATTCCAGGGTCAGTCGGAAGCCGGACATTCAGGAAGGGGGTGGGGCCACGATACCTGAAGTCAGCGCCTTAGCGTCAGTCACGGATTGGAGGAGACATGATTGGCCGCGCCACCGAAAGAGGGCATGACGGAGGGTTTTAAGGGGAAGTGGCCCCAGTGATCTGTTCCTTAGTTTTGATGGTTAAACTATAAGGACCGTATGCACAGGAGAATTAAAAGTACTGTGAGTGTTTTGTGTTCTGTTTGTTTGTCAGCTAACTGTCATTGTTTGTTTGGCTAGACGGCTAACACGAACTGGGAGCTGTCACTGCACACCAGCACCAAACCCCGGACTACACTGACCTACTGTTACCTCTGTGTTTGTCTTTCACCATTCACTTGCACTAGAGCACCCACTGTCAGGAGACATGTCTGTGTCTGTGTATCGTGTGTTTAAAAAGTGTTTTTATTATTTCGGGACTGTAACCCTCCTTTTGCATGCCGCAATACACATTGATGTGTAGAGCCCATGCTTATTATTTAAAGTGTTGTTGGCACGCAACCCAGCTGAAAATAAAGAGCTGTTAATTGTGAACTGTCTTGTGTGTGTTTGTTCTGGAGCACTGCATCATCACTACACCTGCACACTGCAAACCATTCCTTCACAGTAATCCATTTTTATCATTGCACAAATTTTAGATGTAGGGAAACCTGCTTTGGGAATGCTATTGTGTATTATCAAAGCAGCATCTGAAAAGGATTCCCTTTGTTATACTGACAACCTTTTTACAGCAAACACTTACAGAGCTGCTATTTTATAGCTTTATAAGAAAAAAAAAAGATTAAAATGATAGCCTTGCTCTGTTCGCTTAACTCAAACTATAAAGGAAGGCTGTGGATTTTAAAGTGGTCACAATGCAGTCAAATACCAAATTCAATATACTATGAAGTTTAATCTTTTACCTTCAACTTACTAAACCCTCAATACACCATACACTAAGTTTTTGTCTTTTCTTTGGATACATTCCTCTCCCACATTATCATACAACAATCAAAGCCTTTTCTTGCACATCTGGCTGGATGATGCTCATGTAAGATTACAAGTGAAAAGTTAGTAAGAACCCCTTCTTTCATAGCCAATGAACAATTTATAACTTGTTAGCTGGACAGTTTATTCTGAGTTCAGGCCATGGGATGAATGGTGTGGAGTGCTGCAACGTAACTTATAAGTGACTATATATTGGGATATTAGAACGGAACATACATTATATATATAAAATTGCTACTGCTTCAAATTAATTCAACAATCTCTTTCATAATTGATCAAGCTTATCCGTAGATCATTATTACGCACAGTGTTAAGCATGTTAGCTGCAAGCTGTTAGATTGTTAATATACATTTTAAAGACTGAGAACAACAAAGCTAGAAGAGTAATGCTTATTTTTGTGTTCACAACCAAGAGCATTTGACAAGAGCATTTGATTATTATTATTATTATTATTTATTTCTTAGCAGACGCCCTTATCCAGGGCAACTTACAATTGTTACAAGATATCACATTATACATTATTTCACATTATACAGATATCACATCATTTTTACATACAATTACCCATTTATACAGTTGGGTTTTTACTGGAGCAATCTAGGTAAAGTAGTTGCTCAAGGGTACAACAGCAGTGTCCCCTACTGGGGATTGAACCCACAACCCTCTGGTCAAGAGTCAAGAGCCCTAACCACTACTCCACACTGCTGCCCATTTGATAAAATGTATGCCAGTAGATACAGGGAATACATTTCTATACCAGTTTAGGATGAATGTATTTATTTTAGGTAAAGCATAACATGAGACCATACAATGGCTAATTTAATGGAATTGTATGCGTGTGTAAATTACATTTATATACAGACGTGCTCAAATTTGCTGGTACCCCTCCACAAAAAACGAAGAATGCACAATTTTCTCTGAAATAACTTGAAACTGACAAAAGTATTTGGCATCCACTATTGTTTATTCCACATTTAATAGAAATCAGACTTTGCTTTTGATTTTGTATTCAACATAATATTGTAAATAATAAAACAAATGAAAATGGCATGGACAAAAATGATGGGACCGCTAACCTAATATTTTGTTGCACAACCTTTAGAGGCAATCGCTGCAATCAAATGTTTTCTGTAGCTCTCAATGAGACTTCTGCACCTGTTAACAGGTAGTTTGGCCCACTCTTCCTGAGCAAACTGCTCCAGCTGTCTCAGGTTTGATGGGTGCCTTCTCCAGACTGCAAGTTTCAGCTCTTTCCATTGATGTTCGATAGGATTCAGATCAGGACTCATTCTTGGGTGCTTTTAGTTGTGTGTTTTGGGTCATTATCCTGTTGGAGGACCCATGATCTGCGACTGAGACAGAGCTTTCTGACACTGGGCAGTACATTTCGCTCCAGAATGACTTGATAGTCTTGAGATTTCATTGTGCCCTGCACAGATTCAAGGCACCCTGTGCCAGGCGCAGCAAAGCAGCCCCAAAACATAACCGAGCCTCCTCCATGTTTCACTGTAGGTACAGTGTTCTTTCCTTTGAAAGCTTCATTTTTTCGTCTGTGAACATCGAGCTGATGTGACTTGCCAAAAAGCTCAAATTTTAACTCATCTGTCCAAAGGACATTTTCCCAGAAGGATTGTGGCTTGTCAATATGCATTTTAGCAAATTCCAGTCTGGCTTTTTTATGTTTTTCTTTCAAAAGTGGAGTCCTCCTGGGTGTTCTTCCATGGAGCCCACTTTGACACAAAAAGCGACGGATGGTGCGATCACAAACTGACGTACCTTCACCTTGGAGTTCAGCTTGTATCTCTTTGGCAGTTATCCTTGGTTCTTTTTCTACCATTCGCACTATCCTTCTGTTCAATCTGGGGTCGATTTTCCTCTTGCGGCCGCGCCCAGGGAGGTTGGCAACAGTTCCATGGACCTTAAACTTCTTAATAATATTTGCAACTGTTGTCACAGGAACATCAAGCTGCTTGGAGATGGTCTTGTAGCCTTTACCTTTACCATGCTTGTCTATTATTTTCTTTCTGAATCTCCTCAGGCAACTCTCTCCTTTGCTTTCTCTGGTCCATGTTCAGTGTGGTGCACACAATGATACCAAACAGCACAGTGACTACTTTTCTCCATTTAAATAGGCTGAATGACTGATTACAAGATTGGAGACATGTGTGATACTAATTAAAGAAACTAATTAGTTTGAAATATCACTATAATCCAATTATTTATTATCTTTTCTAAGGGGTTCCAACAAATGTGTCCAGGCCATTTTAGAATATCTTTGTAGAATAAGCAATAATTCATCTCTTTTCACAACTTCTTTGCTTTATTCTATGACATACCAAAGGCATGCAAGTATACATGATAAAATAGCTTTTAATTTCATCACTTTTCAGGAGGAATGAAGCATTATTTCAAAGAGCTGTAAGGGTAACAACAAATTTGAGCACGTCTGTATATATATATATATATATATATATATATATATATATATATATATATATATATATATATATTGTAACAGACCGTCAGTGTTGAGCACACGAGGAAGGTATCAGGAACGTGGGGATGCTGATATCTTCCCCCAAAGCTCAAAACTAGAGAGACGGGCGTTACGTTGGCAGAACGGAATAATAAATAAAGAAACTTCAACTCCCATGATTCCAAAGATCAGTAGTCAGGTGACATGTCCGCGGGAATCCGGGGGGGTTTAAAAGGCAGGTCAGCAATTGGAAAGGAGGAAGGTAATTGTGAAAGGTACTTTTTGTATAGCAGCAACTTTGAAAGACCGAGTGGTGTTGTCGGTCCGTTTCATTAGCTGGGTACAGATTGTACAGCAACTGTTTAAGTGGTGTGGAACAGAGACAAGAGCAGCGTGCTTCGTTGTGCAGAAGTACGGGAACAGAGAATAAAAAGGGCGACAGAGTTGGTGACCAGAAAGGATTACTTTATTCCAGAACCGAAGGTACCTGTGTGGAGTGACTGCAAAATAAAAAGCGAGTAGGGCTTATATTGTGGTCTGGCCGGAGGAAGCTGCAACGCGTCTGCAGCCTGGAATGAAGTGGAGCTGGTGCACTCGCCAAACAGATCTCTTCAGTGAGTAACTGAGACCGCAGACTTGCGGGATCCATTTGTGCTTGGTTTCTTTGAAAAGAAAGACAGCGTTCTGTGGGTACCTGTTTTAAAAGAAAGTCACCGTATTAAATGGACCTTTACTCACCTGCTTACTCGCCTGCTGTATGCAGTGTTCAACCCGTTTTCTACAGCTGTATTAATTGTTGCCAAACTGAATAAGTTTAAACAGGCAAAGTTTTATACCAGCGCTATAGTGTGCACGCGCTGAGTTAATAAAAGCCTGTGCTTTGTGGACTGTTAGTTTACGTGTTCTTTTAAGCAACTACATTCTTTTCATGGACTGTGTTTTATTTGAGTGAGGCTGGTTGCTTAATCCCAGGAAGGAAACAAACCACACGGACGGTGGTAGTTGTGTTTTATTTGTTTGTTTTAGTTCGTCAGGATCCAGCCAAGCAGCAGGCTGTCAATGTCAGTGTTCACCAGCAGAGGGCGACCAAGGGTTCGATTACTTGGAAGACTTACCTGTTCCCCTGGAAAAGGATTACAAACTACATTTCCCAACAGCCCTTGTGGATTATAAAGAAAGTGAACCATTGACACTTACCTGGCAAGACTTTTGTTCCGAGACCAGGTTTACTGTTACCAGCAGCGTCGGGATGGAACTTGGACTGGTCTCTATGCAAAAGCAACATGTTTTTCCTTGCAATGAGGACAGCTCATGCAATCAGTAGAGAGGGTTGAAGAAGTGAGATTAGTGGGCAGGGTTTCTTTTGTTTTGTTTATTTTCATAAACGTTCTGTTGAGACTTTGAACTTTTGTTTAAGAAAATAATAAAAATGCCTATTCTTCAACCCTACCAAGTGCCTTGGTGTCACCTCTCATGCTGCCAGTTGGCTACCACACAAAAATACAGAACAGATTGTTCACAATATATATATATATATATATAACTTTCAGGTTCCCAGTGCTCAAAAGCTAATTTTACACCCTGCACCAAATGACAGACATTCAAACCCCTATTGCATTGCAGTTAAAATTAGCCTGATTAGCCACAGTGTATTAGTAACAAGTTCCGATGTGTCATATTAAACTCAAAGTAAAACCAGGAATGGATCAAACTGCTATGCAATGGAAGTCATATTTCCATCCCTGGAACACAGAGGTATGGTAAAGAACATTAATATACCATGGTAAACTACAGTAAATGCATTGTAGAACCATGGGAAAAATGCTAAATTCCTGCATTAAATTTACTGTGGTTAGATTTATAAGGGAACCCTTGGTATTGCACAAGGGCACTTTTTTAAAATGATACATCGTTTTTTAAGGTTATTTGAAAAAAAATGACAGTAAGTGGAAGTCCAAACTGATTAGTGTATCCTCAACCAAAGCGGTTGTATCTAACAAAATAACTTAATTAAGACATCAGTATAGGCACAAACAGTGTTTTTTTTTTTTTTTTTGTTAATGAAAATACATGTTTGCTGTAACTTGTGTTTGTTTCAACTCAGAACTGCACTTGTGTGTTCTACTCAACGAATTGAAGTGCAAGATGTATATGATTAAGTTTTATTGGCTGGCTTGTTACTGCTTCACGTACCTTCACAGATTAGGGGATTTCCTATTGCTTTAATTTTAAAAAGACATACCTTCAGCACAACAACCCGTCCTGGGATTTGAATTTGAAAGGTCCCTTCCTGAGCTTGAGCTGGATAGTCAAAGGTAGCGTTAGCCAGGTCAATGCTTCCCAAGGGATTGACATCCTGTGACGTTCTGTAGTAGTACAGCTGGCACTTCTTCTCTTCGAAAACAAACCAGCGGGCTTTCCAGGCCATCAAGGGCCCCCCCAGTTTGTTCAGGTACCCACACAGTTTTGTGGAGGAGGGTTCCATCTTAGTTTTCATGACTGGCTTCTCTTGGGCATTGCTCTGGTCCGTGTGTGTGGAATCACCCTCGTTCTCCTTGGTGCTTCCCACTTCCTCTCTTGCACTGGCAGTGAGGTCATGATGATTGTCTGGGCTTGTCAGATTGGGATCAGCTGGAGGCATGGGTTTTCCGACTTGACAGTCCTGCTCCATCTTTACAGTCCTCACCATGTGTCCTCACCAGATTTCAAAGAAAAGATGTTAACTGGTTTGTCTTTGGCTATTAAAAAGAGGTGTAGTATGGTATAATCAATTTTCATTCCCTTTATTGGCTTTTCCCTGCCCCTTGTCAGTTAGTTAAACTTTCACAAACACCAGCTTCAGCGAGGGACGAATTTGTAAATAAAATGTTACATCCTTACAGTCCCATGTGAGTAACAATTAGTACAAAAAAAAGAAGCTATCAGCTATGAAGGTCTGCAGAAGAGGTACTAGTTTCCCTATGCTCTCTGTGGTGATTGCAGTGTCCCTTATTCAGGATTATGTTCTATGAAAAATAAAATCTAAACTTCACACAACTTTAAATTATTGCAACTTTTTTAAAACACATATTTTAATACAGGATTCTATTGTTAATGAGCACATTTGCTGTAAATGCTTTTTTTTTTTAATACTGTATAACATACAGGCACTGTAGTAAATACTACTGGCAATTACACCTCCTTGAAAGTATGCTATAGTAAATTCTGAAAATTTCTATAACCACTTTGAAGTATGCATTATTCAAGGAGGTTATAGTAGACTACAGTACTAAGTATGGCCACTATAGTTTACTGCTGTATAATAAAAATGCATTTACAGCAAATTACCACTTTAAAGTATAGTGTTTACAGCAAAATACTGGAGTAAAATGCTGCAGTAGCACAGTTCATTTTATTAAATAAATAAACCAAATCTTGAATCAGCAATAGACAATTGGAGTGTTCTGATGTAGTTAAGACTGAAGGTGGCCTCCATAAGGAAAAAACACCAAAGCCCAATGACAAGGAACAAGGCGTATTAATGTGTAGCAGGCTACTGTCCTGTTATCAAAAAAAGGGTTTAAAGCTGCCTTACAATGTGAACTGTACGCATTGGATACTTCAGCATAAACGCCCTTGCCCTAATACTTTACTGGAGTAGGCTTTCATCCCAGCTATTATTAGACTCCTTCAGAAAATGAATTTGAGATCTAAAACTGAAATATTGTGAAAACAATTGGCATTTCCTAGACTTATTTGGTAAACTGACCGTGGTTAGACGTATCAGAGTGTTGGGAATAATGTTTTAGTTTCACTAATTACAAGACACAGTACAGTTCCACTTGTGCAATTACGATACATACTCCTAACAAGAACACACACCCTTCATGTACAGTAATACAACAGCTCACGTCTTAACCACGATCATTCTTCATTGCAAGTACACATTTACTATCAACTGCAGCTTCAATATATTCAACTTTCGTTTTTTTCTTCAGTAAACAACCTCTGAATCCCGTAACTTGAGAGAGCACTTATAAATGAATAACACTTCTCTTGGTTCTTACCTCATTCACTTACAGAAACGACTTCTTCATTGTCGTAATACTAGAAGCTTCGTGTTGTCGTAATACTAGAAACTTCGTATGAACTTTGTGCTCCTCAATGTTTCACAACGACAGTTTAAACTTGTTCCCCGTGCTATGGTGACAGTTTAGGTCAATGGACTTGTTTTATCTCCTCTTTGACGATGGTTTTGTATATGCATTTCCTTTGGGAGGGGTTATTTAAAGGGTCTTCCTTATTACAAACCTGTTTCTTCGTTCCTTGCTGATAGTGTTTTGGGAATTTTAGCAATGTCACGTCTTCCGTGCTTGCGTAATCCCACACACCACTGACCTTTGTGGCAAACAATTACAACAGTGAGCAGTTACTTTGGGATTACACACGCCAGGTTCAGACGCATTGATTGGACTAATGTATCCGCAGGCGACCTAAGACTCACCGTTTCAACGGTGTCAGGAGTGCTCAACAGAAAAGAATGCATAGAGAAAAATATTGTATACTGGCCATGGGCTTTGGTTTTGCCCAGAGCCGTAACTAAGCATTTAGCTACCGGGGCATATATATATATATATATATATATATATATATATATATATATATATATATATATATATATATATATATATATATATAAATTGCATGCACCTCCGGAATGAAGCAACCGAAGGTGGATGGAAAGCCTCCATATCGTAGAAACCGGGGCATGCAATTATATATATATATATATTTGTTATTTTTTTTCTTCTTTTTTTGGGGGGGGATGTTAGGAGTTAGGATGGTATTTACTCGCGCATAGTTTTGAATGTTATTTCCGAATCTTTCCTTTAAAAAGTTTGAAGGGGACACTGTATTACTTAAAACGTGAATTAACGTCTTAAATCGTGTTAAAAGTGAGCAGTTACCTTGGGATTACACACCAGGTTCAGACGCAATGATTGGATTTATGTATCCGCAGGCGACCTGAGACTCACCGTTTCAACGGTGTCAGTAGTGCTCAACAGAAAAGAATACATAGAGAAAAATATTGTATACTGGCCAATCATTGCGTCTGAACCTGGTGTGTAATCCCAAGGTAACTGCTCACTTTTAACACGATTTAAGACGTTAATTCACGTTTTAAGTAATACAGTGTCCCCTTCAAACATGTTAAAGGAGAGATTCGGAAATAACATTCAAAACTATGCGCGAGTAAAAACCATCCTAACACCTAACACCCCCCCCCCCCCCCCCCCCCCCAAAAAAGAAAAAAAAATAACAATAATATATATATATATATATATATATATATATATATATATTATATATATAATATAAATTGCATGCACCTCCGGAATGAAGCAACCGGAGGTTGATGGAAAGACTCCATATCGTAGCTAGCGGGGCAAGCAATTATATATATATATATATATATATATATATATAATTGTTATTTTTTTTTCTTTTTTTGGGGGGGGGATGTTTGGTGTTAGGATGGTTTTTACTCGCGCATAGTTTTGAATGTTATTTCCGAATCTCTCCTTTAACATGTTTGAAGGGGACACTGTATTACTTAAAACGTGAATTAACGTCTTAAATCGTGTTAAAAGTGAGCAGTTACCTTGGGATTACACACCAGGTTCAGACGCAATGATTGGATTTATGTATCCGCAGGCGACCTGAGACTCACCGTTTCAACGGTGTCAGGAGTGCTCAACAGAAAAGAATGCATAGAGTAAAATATTGTATACACTCTTAGAAAAAAATTTAAACAATATGTTAGTGTGTCATTGTACTCATTCACACTTATTCTTTCTTTAAGGTTTAACGGTTCTTAAGCCCCTTTAATCATACTGAATAATATAACATTCGTTTTATTGATTCCAGTCGTGTAACGGCTTGGATAACGACATTATCTTTAGCTAATTAAAAATATACATATAACAAATTAATATGTAACATTTACATGCATCACACTACATAATATTTGTCATACATCGCTGAGGAGAATCTGTTTGAGACTTTCAAGCTATAGATACGTCACTAAAGCAGAAAAAGTCCACAGAGGTCCACGAACAGTGAGCTTTCCCTTTGGAGCTGCCCCAGCAACAGAGAGTGCCTCCTCAACCAATCGCTGCCAAGGAACCCACACCGCTCGAGGCGGGTATTTTCTTCACAGCACAGAATGCCTTTCCTCACAGCGACAAGTGTTGAGGTGGGTAAGGTCTATTAATAATCCTAATAATGTTAATTTATATTATACTTGATTTTTGAAATGGTTAATCGATGAAAACTTTTAAAAAAGATAACTGTAAAACATTCATGAGCAAACAAAAAAGGTTTTGCTTTTATTAATTATGTGGGTCAATTTTATATTTTGAGGTAATTTTACCAATGACTGAAAACGATAATCAAATAGTCAGAATTGAAGAAAAAAAAATACTTCTGGAAGTTTCTTTTTTTTTTCAAGACGCAGCTCCGAAAGCCGATCAAATATAGTCGTGTCATAATTGTTA
This sequence comes from Acipenser ruthenus, assembly GCF_902713425.1. NCBI lineage: Eukaryota > Metazoa > Chordata > Actinopteri > Acipenseriformes > Acipenseridae > Acipenser > Acipenser ruthenus. The sequence goes on from NW_026708273.1 coordinate 45,383, forward strand.
TTATTACTATTGTTCGTATGTTTTATTGATTAACGCCGAATTCTAGATTATGTAACTATTACATTTGAGATACATTTAGTAACTTTAATGGCTTCACTGTAAGTAGACTACGATTAAAGATTCAACCTCTGTTACAAAGTCAGTGAGGCACACACAAATTACTGTGTTTTTTAGGGGGAAAATATACTTTTTAATGATGTATTTTTAAAGCTACACTGTTTAATTTGTCACCCATACAATCTGAAGCAATCTTCGATAGCTTCCCATTACTTGTATTTACTTTGTAATATTGTAAAATAATAACGTTAAAATACTGTACTGTAGAGTGTGGCTTAATTTGTGGTAGTGATGTAATGTATATATATATATATATATATATATAAGACATTCATTAGTTAGGACTAGCCCGTTTCTTTAAAAAAATATTATATATATATATATATATGCGTTGGTAAACTCAATCTGTGCCAGAGCGCAGTCTAACCGTTCCTAAAACCGTTGAATTTCGGAGCGCTCGAGCACAATGGCCGCTCCAGTTTCAGAGCTGGAGAACGTTCACTTTCAAAAAGGCTAACGGCTCGCTGTGGTGGATGCGGGTATATTCTAAACCTATTTTTATTATTTATTTCATATTTGTCATGTTAATGTTTTTTGAGAGAAAAAAAATTCACATATTTTAAGTCCGGGTTTTACATTTTGAAGCGACTGAAGGGGAGGAGTCGTATGTAGGCTAGCCTTGTTCAACACCAATTAGCAATGAGTAGTTTATATATATATATATATATATATATATATATATATATATATATATATATATATATATAATCTCAAACTGAAGAGCAGCAGTAATAATTACAGTATTATTATTAGACTTAAGAGTTGAAAACTCATATGAGCAACATCCGAAGAATCCGACCCTTCCTCACCAACTATGCTACCCAGCTCCTGGTCCAGGCCCTGGTACTCTCCCGCCTAGACTACTGCAACTCCCTCCTGGCTGGCCTCCCTGCGTCCGCCACCCGTCCGCTCCAGCTCATCCAGAACTCTGCTGCTCGCCTGGTGTTCTCTCTACCTCGCTTCGCCCACGCTACTCCACTACTCCGCTCGCTCCACTGGCTCCCGATCACCGCTCGCATCCAGTTCAAGACTCTTGTACTAGCCTACAGATGCCTTGATCAGACTGCACCCAGCTACCTCCAGACCCTCATCTCTCCCTACACCCCCACTCGACCTCTCCGCTCCGCCTGCACTAGAAGACTGGCTCTACCTCCGCTACGCTCCCCTGCCTGCCGAGCCCGCTCCTTATCCACCCTTGCTCCGCAGTGGTGGAACGACCTTCCTACAGATGTCAGGACTGCCCAGTCCCTGACCACATTCCGGCGCCTCCTTAAGACTCACCTCTTCAAACAGCACCTGTAGAACTCCTCTGTTGTATCCTGGGACACTATCACCCTTCATTTAAATATGCTTTATTTTGCTCTTATCTGCCCCCTATTTTACTGCATTTAATCCTGTACCTCAGAATATTGTAATCTGCCAAGTGTTTAATCTGTAGTATTTTGTACTTAATCATATCCTGATGTAACTATCACTATTTAATCATATCCTGATGTAACTTTCACTATTATCTGCTGTATTATTGAATTGTGGTTTGTCACACTTGAGAATTATTGTATTTCTTGTTCTTATTGTATGACTTATATTGTAACACTTGAATGTATTTGTATTTGCTTGCGATTGTAAGTCGCCCTGGATAAGGGCGTCTGCTAAGAAATAAATAATAATAATAATAATAATATAGAAAATCGGTTATATCGGTCTCAAAAAAGCCATTAAACTGCATAATGATCATAGTTAATAATAACACAGAATGTAAGCTTACAATAAAACTGTATTTCCAAATTTGAAAAAACTTTTAATTGAAAACTTATAAGATGTATCTTTCCAACATAATACTCATGTAAACGGTCTTGTCATTTTTTTCAGATTCAAAGGTGAATGCCTGGTAGCACAATATGGAAAAGTCAGCTGTGGAGGAATGGACTGTTGAAAATGTAGTGGAGTGGATTTCTGGCTTAGGTCTGGGCAACTTCACGGCAACATTTACAGGTGCAAAATTGATATGCCAGTCTACAAATGTACTTATTGTAGTGTCATAAAGTACACAGTTGAAAAATATTTGTCTCATTTAGAGCTTGCTCACCAACACATTCCTCATTTCACTATCAGATGTAGTGTGGAAAACTGCAGAAAACAGTTTGGAACCGTCAATTCTTTGAGAAAGCATAATTATAAACATCACACAAATTACATCAGAGGACAGCAGTCAACATCCTTGGATTGTAACAATGATTATGCAGATCCAGAAAGTAATAGAGACTCTGACACTGCTTTGCTTTCTGTCTGTAGTGAAAATTTCAGTCAGGTGTCTGTGCATGACTTCCAGTTTGAGCTAACAAAAAATATTGCCACATTTATTTTAAAAATCCAAGAAAAGCATTTACTACCTAAAGTAGTCCAGGACAGCTTGGTTCATAATTTACAATTCATTCTAGATTATTTTCATGAAAATTATTCACAACTAATTAGACAGTGTTTAAATGAAGCAGGCTTCAATGTTGAAGAGAATTATTATTATTATTATTATTATTTATTTCTTAGCAGACGCCCTTATCCAGGGCGACTTACAATCGCAAGCAAATACAAATACATTCAAGTGTTACAATACAAGTCATACAATAAGAACAAGAAATACAATAATTTTTTCAAGTGTGACAAACCACAATTCAATAATACAGCAGATAATAGTGAAAGTTACATCAGGATATGATTAAATAGTGATAGTTACATCAGGATATGATTAAGTACAAAATACTACAGATTAAACACTTGGCAGATTACAATATTCTGAGGTACAGGATTAAATGCAGTAAAATAGGGGGGCAGATAAGAGCAAAATAAAGCATATTTAAATGAAGGGTGATAGTGTCCCAGGATACAACAGAGGAGTTCTACAGGTGCTGTTTGAAGAGGTGAGTCTTAAGGAGGCGCCGGAATGTGGTCAGGGACTGGGCAGTCCTGACATCTGTAGGAAGGTCGTTCCACCACTGCGGAGCAAGGGTGGAGAAGGAGCGGGCTCGGGAGGCAGGGGAGCGTAGCGGAGGTAGAGCCAGTCTTCTAGTGCAGGCGGAGCGGAGAGGTCGAGTGGGGGTGTAGGGAGAGATGAGGGTCTGGAGGTAGCTGGGTGCAGTCTGATCAAGGCATCTGTAGGCTAGTACAAGAGTCTTGAACTGGATGCGAGCGGTGATCGGGAGCCAGTGGAGCGAGCGGAGTAGTGGAGTAGCGTGGGCGAAGCGAGGCAGAGAGAACACCAGGCGGGCAGCAGAGTTCTGGATGAGCTGGAGTGGACGGGTGGCGGATGCAGGGAGGCCAGCCAGGAGGGAGTTGCAGTAGTCTAGGCGGGAGAGTACCAGGGCCTGGACCAGGAGCTGGGTAGCATAGTTTGTGAGGAAGGGTCGGATTCTTCGGATGTTGCTCAGGAAGAAAGTGCGTGCCAGAGTGGAGATGTGCTGGGAATAAGAGAGGCAGGGGTCCAGGGTGACTCCAAGGTTCTTAGCTGAGGAAGAGGGAGAGAGTGTGGTAGATTCCAGAGGAACAGAGATAGAGAGATCAAAGGAGGGGGAGGAGGAGGGAAAGAAAAGGAGGTCAGCTTTAGAGAGGTTGAGTTTGAGGTGATGCGAGTGCATCCAGGAGGAAATAGCAGACAGACAGGTAGAGATACGGGAGGAGATGGTGGAGTCAGAGGTGGGGAAGGAGAGGAAAATCTGAGCATCATCAGCATAGAAATGGTATGAGAAACCATAGGATGCTATGAGGGGGCCCAGGGAGCGGGTGTAGAGAGAGAACAGGAGAGGACCCAAGACTGACCCTTGGGGGACTCCAGTTAAGAGAGGGTGAGGTGTGGAGGTTGCTCCACGCCAGGTTATGAACAGCTTAGCAAACTATTAGCTGAAGAAAATGTCCTGAACAAAGCAGTAGACTTTGTTGCCACAGACTATAAATTGGTTGAGTTTTGCAAAGAAACTCTAGGACTTGTTGAACCTGTATCACATTTTCCTTTTATTATGTACCGATCTTGGACCTTCTTAAACAGGAAGACATCTGGGAATGTGTAAACAGAGAAACTGAATCAAAACCTGGCGATTACTTACGTGACTTCTGTGACAGTGACATTTTTCAGAAACAATTTCCCCGAAATTCTCACTTTCTTGGGATTCACCTATATACAGATGAATTTGAGGTTGTTAACCCCTTGGGCTCCAAAAAAACAATTCATAAAGTTTGTGCTTTCTATTTTACTTTAGGAAATGCATCTGTGAAATACAGATCACAACTAAGTCACATTTATTTGTGTGTTCTAGTAAAATACAAACTTTTGCAGACCAAATACAGTTATAGTGACATACTACAACCTTTAATAAATGACCTAAAAGTGTTGTTCACAGATGGTATTCAAGTAACAGTAAATGGTGAAACTAGACATTTTTGTGGAGCTGTAGTAACAATATCAGGGGACAACCTTTCATCTCATGCTTTGGCAGGATTTAAACGTTCATTTAACTGTGGGCGTATATGCAGATTTTGCATGATATTGCATGAAGAGATTTCAGACAAGTACTCTGAGGATGATTTGATAATTCGAGCATCTGATGCTCACAGATCACATTTGCATTCACGGGAGGTTAATGCAGAAGTTGCCAGTATAGCGTATGGAGTTGTTGCTGAATGTACGTTTGAACAGCTACCGTATTTTGACACTACAACTTCTTTCCCTCCAGATGTTATGCATGATATCCTTGAAGGAGTTATTCCATTACTTTTACGACAACTTTTGCTCACGTTGCATTCAAGACAGATTGTTTCTGTTCAAAACATTAACACTGAACTTGATTTATTTTCCTTTGGACAAAATGACAAGAAAGGAAAGCCAGTTAAATTGTCATCAAAGCATTTAAATGCTGGTACTTTTCCTGGCACTGCCATTCAAAAATGGTGCATGTTTAAATTTCTTCCATTTCTAATTGGCCATTTTGTCCCAACAGAAGATGAACACTGGCAGCACTACCTTCTGTTTCGTGAAATAGTAGACTTTGTAATGTCTCCTGTTGTGAAAAAGTCATCACTTTCACATTTGCAGATTTTAATTGGAGAATTTCTCAGTGAATTTAATAGACTGTATCCTGGTAATTTTATACCAAAATTGCATTACTTGGTACACTACCCCAGATTGCTAGCTGAATTTGGACCACTTCGATCACTTTGGTGCTTACGTTTTGAAGGAAAGCACCAGTACTTTAAGCGGCTTGCAAGAAATGTGTGCAACTTCCGGAACATCTGCTTTACTTTAGCAAAAAGACATCAACAAAGACAGTGTTGGGATTTTTGTTGTGCAGATGCTTTGCATCAGTCATATGAGCAAGAAGGGTCTTGTGTTGTTCAGCTATCATCTACATCTTTGAAAGACATTATTCTTGAAAAATGCAATATTCAAGCCAGTGAACTTGAAGCTGATGAAACCATACTGAAAGTAAAGAAACTAACTGTGGATCACGTGAAATACGAAGTCAAGGATTACTTCATTGTCGATGTAGTCCATGAGGATTTACCCATTTTTTTCAAAATCTTGCATATCATTCAGTTTAGGTGTACATGGATTTTGTGTGGGAAACTGTATTTTGGTCTGGAATTTAATTCTCACCTTCATGCCTTCAAAATAGAGGCTTTGCATGAGTGGTGTACATTAACAGCTGGCAATGAAGTTGACTACCATGCACTCGATGCTTATGAAGACAGTGATGGATGTTTATATATTGCACCTCATCATACTGTGTATAAGGTACTGCTTGCATTTAAAACTGTGAAATTAATTACAATGGCAGGTTAACATTGGTGCTTATTTTTCTGATTAATGTTATGTTTTTTTGTTCATTAGGTGAAGAAATAGATGGTGAGACTCTTTTAGGTCTGACAGAACATATGATTGGAAAAATCTTCCGAACTATGAAGGACCAAGTCAAATTTTTAAAGGCTCTCGAGAACCTTAAAAGGTATGTAATGACAAATATATTATACATTATGTTAGTCTATTGTTGTGTTTTAGTATTTACATTTAAATACCACATACTATACAGGAATCACTTTGAAAAGTATAAATTACTACTACCAGTACGCTTTTTGTATTGTAATGTTGTATTGTAAGAAAGATGTATATTATGGGAGTACATTTTTTTATGGAAACACAGAGAGAGAGAGAGAGAGAGAGAGAGAGAGAGAGAGAGAGAGAGAGAGAGAGAGAGAGGTATTTTCACTAGTTTAATTCCTGAAAATGAGGACTGGGAATGTATGGTTTTAAACTTCTGTGTAGAAAATTAATATGGCTGTTATATTATAAGGCTCTGTTTAAATATCAAGTCTTTAGATATTTTCAGGTGATTAAAATTATGAAATATTGTTTTTTTTGTTGTTTTTTGTATTTTCATAGAACAAAAGCAAATGAGCATATTGTTTCAGAGAAGGTGCTACCAGTAGAATGCAGAGAAGTGCCACAAACCTCAACAAGTGTTCATGTTTGGACCGCATGTTATACATTGCCTATATTTCCTCCAGTTGTACAGATGGCCCTTGATAGAAAGGACATTGGTTTCAAATCAAAAGACAAATCTGCCCTTCGTGCAGCTCTAATACAGACTCTGTTTGATGACCTCAGCAAATATACGCTGTAAGAACTGAGATTTCGGTGTTTGTTTTAGATACATAGGCAACCAATTTTAGAATAATTACATAACATAAAATAGCATATTCATTTTTAAAAGGATTACTATTTTTTTTAAAATCTATCATAACAGCAATATTTTATTCAAGAGAAAAAGTTTTATTAAATTCATTTTGATAATGCTTTTCAGCATGTTTTTTTGTAAATTAAAGCAATTGTAAAATGCAACTGTATTTCATGACATTATTTCTCAAATATATATTTTTCTTACAATTCACTTACAATTCATTTGCCTATATTATTTTCTAATCTGTATATTTAGGTATCCAGACCACATAATGTACAGTACTGTGCTAAGTACTTTGTGCTGTAAGTACAGATTTCTAAGGGATGACAGCCAAACTGGATATGTGAGTATACATTTGGTAGTTATATTCATAAAAGAAATAGTCGAATAAACATTAATTTGTCAAAATTATGCAGCGTTAAATATATTTTTACTAGTTGATATGTATTTTTTATAGCCAGATAATGGACATAGGTTTAACTTTCTATCATTGTTTCAGGCTACTCTACTTGAAATACTGAGAAATTAATTCAAAAAAGAGAGAAAGACACTTATTTCAGTGGAGACTGTAGAAGACATGAAAAAAAAGTTTGGTGCTGTGGGTCGAGGAAGGAAGCGTGCACCAGAGCAACAGCAACCGCTCATGGAAAAGAGAAGAGAATCTGTAAGCCTAACTCTTGGATCTGCATTGACAGAAATAGATTGAAATAGAATTACATACTTTATATATGTACATACATGCGATTGTGTAGTTTATTAGCTAATTGGCTTTCATGGAGAGTACTTGATCTTTAGCATTTTTCCAGAGTAAAGAAAAGCACAGAGAATACATGCAGTAAATGCCTGATCATAAGTATTGAATTACTTAACGTTATGATACATATTGCAGATGCAAAGTGAGGAGTTCCCAGGAGAAGACGAGCATAGTACTGTACACACTCGGGAAAGAATGATGGAGAAGAAGTCCACTGAAGAAGTCCTTGGTCTGTTTCCATTCCTAAAGCATCCTAAACTGGTAGGTACTAGTTTTTACTCTACTATGGTGATTGATCAGAAATTAATATTTTTAGTTATAAGCATGTATAATCACTTTAATTAGTCCTCCTAGGTGACCTTTCTGCATCAGCAATCCACCTGCTCCAGCTTTTACAAAACTCCACTGCTCCTGGTTTTTCCCATGCAACTTCTTTCTGCTCGCATTCAGTTTAGTTTGATTTTGTTTTATTTATTGATTTTTTTAACTACTACATTATTTGTAAGTATTCAACTCTTTTTTACAGCTGTGTATATCGCCTTGGATAAAGGCATATGATAAATAAATAAATATAATAATAACTTTAGCATCTGTATTTTAGCTGTTGCACGAAGTAGAACTACGTTTTGGAGTAAACTTGGAACGGAACCTAATGAGTGGCCTATCCAGAATGGTAGATCCTATTTTCAGACTTTCTAGTGGGCATCTTCTAACTACTGTGATGTCCTACATTGAAGATGCTTCAGATAAGACACAGGAAAATGGTAATGTATAAGAAATATTTATTGTACATCAAATTGTTTTGACCTATCTCAGAATAGGATCTATAAATAACTATTAAACAGAAAATGATGCAACTTCATTTCATACACTTAGAGCATAATATTTCATGGGGAAGATAGCTGGTATTTAACTCTCACAGGGGCATAAAAACCAATGCGAAAAACCTGCATGAACAGATTTTTAGAAACTTTGTTGATACTGTTCTTAACATTTTTTTGCTCCAATCCACAATAACGTTTGTATCAGTGGTGGTCAGTCCTGGTCCTGGAGAGCTACAGTCTTGTGTGTGTTTTTTTAGGTACCTTTAAATCATTTAAACTATTCTTTATCTGTGCAGTTTAGCAAATAATGAATTCATGAATGTAACTGAGAGCACTGGTGGAATGCAAAGCCAAAGATCCTGTACCTCTCAGACCAGGGTTGCTCAACATTCTTCCGTTTGCTTTGTACTTTGTATATGATCTGATACCCTATTTGTTTTTTTAGGACTGAGAATGAATGCTGCATTGTTGCTGTTGCCAGCTTTGTTTCGAGAGAGGGAAAATCTGTTGTTTGTTGTTGACCAAGTAAGTTAATTGAGCTCTACTTTCTAAATGTAGCTTAACTGAATTGATGTTTTCAATGTTAAATACAAAGTCAAATTATCATTTAGAGATATCTCAAAATGAGTTTGAGATATCTCCAAATTAATTCCTGATATCTGTAAACCATTTTGAGATATCTTAAAATATGTTAAGATATCTCTAATTATTTCAAAATATTTTAAGATATATTCAACTGATTTAAGGATATTTTGAAATATTTAAAGATATCTGTTAAATATTTAAAGGTATCTCTTAATTTGGCTTGCCATAAATGTGTACTTAATGAATTATGAGGGAGACTTGTAGGCAATTAACAGGAGTTTAAGACGTTCCTCGCTGTTTTAAGTGAGATCCGACAGTTTAAATGTTTTTAAAGGGAGGAATATTACGAAATCCCTTTAAAGTAGCCGCAGCCCCACCACACGAGCCGCCACTGCTTGTAGGTATGGTGAGATGCTGCTGAAGTACAATTTCACATAATTTATTGTTGAATGAAGTTATTAATTATTATTATTTTAAAATCTATACAGGTACCACCATCACCTACGCCAACTATCGTTTTCAAGGGAACAACAAGCCCATTGGCAGCAGATGACATCTCTGTTTGTGTTGATGGAATTGAGATACTCAGTGATTATCCAGGAATAGATATCACCCTTGCTGTTGAATGTATTTTTTCTCTTTATTTTTCCTTGGGCATTGAGTATCCTAAAGCTCTAAAAAATTTTCTGACTTTCATGGAAAGGTACTTCATGAAGCTGAGTACCTCTGACAAAGTACCTTTGCCAGTGTTAAAGATGTACAGTCAAATAACTGCACTTTTACTTGGGGAATAATTATATTGATCTGATGGAATGCCATTTTAACATTTAATCTGAAATTAAATGAATTTATTGTGTCAACTATTTAATTTGATTACAAAAACAGAATGTTTGATATAAAAATGTAATTGTACATATCAAAAAAAGTATTTATTTTAAATGTAAATGGCTGATTAGAAAATTAATTGTTTATAACAAATGTAAATTGTTTTTAATAGAAGTTTTGATCTCAAAAAACTAATAAACATTCAGTCTTAATTTATAGATATCATAAACTCATAATAAGCTCTGATCTAAATACTGTACTGTAGCTCTTCTAATTTGTGCCACCAAAAAATGAATAAGAAAAAAGAAACCCACGTTCATCAGTTTCAATATACATTTTATCTCAGCTTTTTCAAGGTCTATTACATGTTCTTGAAAATGTATTTTGTGTAAGTTTCAGGAAAATCTGTGGGATGCATAGATTTATTTTCCAGTTTGCTGCGAGACCCTTTTTTTCACTGTGTAAATAATATGGTTTAATTATTAAAAACACACAGGTTGAATAAAACTGTGTAAAACTGTATATAACTAAACCTGAAACTGAAACTGCTCTAATGGTTTAACCTGTAAAAACAATAAATTGTTATATAAATGTTTAATAAATAAATTGTTGGCATCCTGAATTGAGTGATTTATCAAAGCACTTACACTTCTGAGGTTGGGGGATTCTAAAGGATGTGAAGAGCTCTTAAAGGTATACATTTGTTTTTTCCCAGATGAACCAAACAACCCTCCATAGAATGTTAATTGTAAGGTTCAATAGTGTAACTCTTATGGTTCTATATTAAACCTCAATAGAAGGTTCTTCAGAGGAACCAATATGGTTCTGTATTATACCATTAATATAAGAACCATGGTGGTTCTTTATTAAACCTCTAATGCAGGGTTCTTCCAAAGAACCATTTTAAAAGGTTCCATATAGCACTTCAAAATGGTTCCAAATCTATACCAGCAGATAGAACCTTTTAGGGTTCTATATTGTACCCTTTTTTCTAAGAGTGTACTGCATAAAAAAAACGAGTGTGTTGTCGTGGCAGTTGGTGATCAAAGAAATAAAACAAAATAAAATCAATAAATAATAATGTCATAGACTTAAAGTCATACCTTTGAAGTCAAAATGCATTGCAAGTGTTATTAGGGAATGTTGTGCTGTGTTTTCAAGCGCTTCAATGTGCTGCTCTGCAAGGTTTGGAGACAGCGCGTGCGTTCACGGAGATCAAGAGCAGCCGGAGATCAAGAGCAGCCGCCGCAGGGGAGGGATCTCTCCCCTGGGTGCGTTGTGTTTTGGTGAGCAATAATGCAGGAAAGCAGCGGGCGGGATGGCGAGCTTGTCCTGCTGCTCCAACACAAGCTACCTTAAGAGCCGGTACGATGCGGGCAATGGGTGAAGTTCGTCAGTAGTACTGCATAAAAAAACGAGTGTGTTGTCGTGGCAGTTGGTGATCAAAGAAATACAACAAAATAAAATCAATAAATAATAATGTCATAGACTTAAAGTCATACCTTTGAAGTCATAATGCATTACAAGTGTTATTAGGGAATGTTGTGCTGTGTTTTCAAGCGCTTCAATGTGCTGCTCTGCAAGGTTTGGAGACAGCGGGTGTGTTCACGGAGATCAAGAGCAGTCGGCGCAAAACACAAGGCACCCAGGGGAGAGATACCATGGTAAATAGGTTACCTATTTACCTATTTTTGTTTCGGCGAAAGGTTTTGGTGAGCAGTAATGCAGGAAAGCAGCGGGAGGGATGGCGAGCTTGTCCTGCTGCTCCAACACAAGCTACCTTAAGAGCCGGTACGATGCGGGCAATGGGTGAAGTTCGTCAGGAGTACTGCAAAAAAAAACGAGTGTGTTGTCGTGGCAGTTGGTGATCAAAGAAATAAAACAAAATAAAATCAATAAATAATAATGTCATAGACTTAAAGTCATACCTTTGAAGTCATGATGCATTGCAAGTGTTATTATGGAATGTTGTGCTGTGTTTTCAAGCGCTTCAATGTGCTGCTCTGCAAGGTTTGGAGACAGCGCGTGCGTTCACGGAGATCAAGAGCAGCCGGAGATCAAGAGCAGCTGCCGCAGGGGAGGGATACCATGGTAAATAGGTTACCTATTTACCATGGTATCTCTCCCCTGGGTGCGTTGTGTTTTGGTGAGCAGTAATGCAGGAAAGCAGCGGGCGGGATGGCGAGCTTGTCCTGCTGCTCCATCACAAGCTACCTTAAGAGCCGGTACGATGCGGGCAATGGGTGAAGTTCGTCAGGAATACTGCATAAAAAAACGAGTGTGTTGTCGTGGCAGTTGGTGATCAAAGAAATAAAACAAAATAAAATCAATAAATAATAATGTCATAGACTTAAAGTCATACCTTTGAAGTCATAATGCATTGCAAGTGTTATTAGGGAATGTTGTGCTGTGTTTTCAAGCGCTTCAATGTGCTGCTCTGCAAGGTTTGGAGACAGCGGGTGCGTTCACGGAGATCACGAGCAGCCGGAGATCAATAGCAGCCGCCGCAGGGGAGGGATACGATGGTAAATAGGTTACCTATTTACCATGGTATCTCTCCCCTGGGTGCGTTGTGTTTTGGTGAGCAATAATGCAGGAAAGCAGCGGTCGGGATGGCGAGCTTGTCCTGCTGCTGCAACACAAGCTACCTTAAGAGCCGGTACGATGCGGGCAATGGGTGAAGTTCGTCAGGAGTACTGCATAAAAAAACGAGTGTGTTGTCGTGGCAGTTGGTGATCAAAGAAATAAAACAAAATAAAATCAATAAATAATAATGTCATATACTTAAAGTCATACCTTTGAAGTCATAATGCATTGCAAGTGTTATTAGGGAATGTTGTGCTGTGTTTTCAAGCGCTTCAATGTGCTGCTCTGCAAGGTTTGGAGACAGCGGGTGCGTTCACGGAGATCAAGAGCAGCCGGAGATCAAGAGCAGCCGCCGCAGGGCAGGTATACCATGGTAAATATGTTACCTATTTACCATGGTATCTCTCCCCTGGATGCGTTGTGTTTTGGTGAGCAATAATGCAGGAAAGCAGCGGGCGGGATGGCGAGCTTGTCCTGCTGCTCCAACACAAGCTACCTTAAGAGCCGGTACGATGCGGGCAATGGGTGAAGTTCGTCAGGAGTACTGCATAAAAAAACGAGAGTGTTGTCGTGGCAGTTGGTGATCAAAGAAATAAAACAAAATAAAATCAATAAATAATAATGTCATAGACCTAAAGCCATACCTTTGAAGTCATAATGCATTGCAAGTGTTATTAGGGAATGTTGTGCTGTGTTTTCAAGCGCTTCAATGTTCTGCTCTGCAAGGTTTGGAGACAGCGGGTGCGTTCACGGAGATCAAGAGCAGCCGGAGATCAAGAGCAGCCGCCGCAGGGGAGGGATACCATGGTAAATAGGTTACCTATTTACCATGGTATCTCTCCCCTGGGTGCGTTGTGTTTTGGTGAGCAATAATGCAGGAAAGCAGCGGGCGGGATGGCGAGCTTGTCCTGCTGCTCCAACACAAGCTACCTTAAGAGCCGGTACGATGCGGGCAATGGGTGAAGTTCGTCAGGAGTACTGCATAAAAAAACGAGTGTGTTGTCGTGGCAGTTGGTGATCAAAGAAATAAAACAAAATAAAATCAATAAATAATAATGTCATATACTTAAAGTCATACCTTTGAAGTCATAATGCATTGCAAGTGTTATTAGGGAATGTTGTGCTGTGTTTTCAAGGGCTTCAATGTGCTGCTCTGCAAGGTTTGGAGACAGCGGGTGCGTTCACGGAGATCAAGAGCAGCCGGCGCAAAACACAAGGCACCCAGGGGAGAGATACCATGGTAAATAGGTTACCTATTTACCTATTTTTGTTTCGGCGAACGGTTTTGGTGAGCAGTAATGCAGGAAAGCAGCGGGCAGGATGGCGAGCTTGTCCTGCTGCTCCAACACAAGCTACCTTAAGAGCCGGTACGATGCGGGCAATGGGTGAAGTTCGTCAGGAGTACTGCATAAAAAAACGAGTGTGTTGTCGTGGCAGTTGGTGATCAAGGAAATAAAACAAAATAAAATCAATAAATAATAATGTCATAGACTTAAAGTCATACCTTTGAAGGGATAATGCATTTCAAGTGTTATTAGGGAATGTTGTGCTGTGTTTTCAAGCGCTTCAATGTGCTGCTCTGCAAGGTTTGGAGACAGCGGGTGCGTTCACGGAGATCAAGAGCAGCCGGCGCAAAACACAAGGCACCCAGGGGAGAGATACCATGATAAATAGGTTACCTATTTACCTATTTTTGTTTCGGCGAACGGTTTTGGTGAGCAATAATGCAGGAAAGCAGCGGGCGGGATGGCGAGCTTGTCCTGCTGCTCCAACACAAGCTACCTTAAGAGCCGGTACGATGCGGGCAATGGGTGAAGTTCGTCAGGAGTACTGCATAAAAAAACGAGTGTGTTGTCGTGGCAGTTGGTGATCAAAGAAATAAAACAAAATAAAATCAATAAATAATAATGTCATAGACTTAAAGTCATACCTTTGAAGTCATAATGCATTGCAAGTGTTATTAGGGAATGTTGTGCTGTGTTTTCAAGCGCTTCAATGTGCTGCTCTGCAAGGCTTGGAGACAGCGCGTGCGTTCACGGAGATCAAGAGCAACCGGTGATCAAGAGCAGCCGCCGCAGGGGAGGGATACAATGGTAAATAGGTTACCTATTTACCATGGTATCTCTCCCCTGGGTGCGTTGTGTTTTGGTGAGCAATAATGCAGGAAAGCAGCGGGCGGGATGGCGAGCTTGTCCTGCTGCTCCAACACAAGCTACCTTAAGAGCCGGTACGATGCGGGCAATGGGTGAAGTTCGTCAGGAGTACTGCATAAAAAAACGAGTGTGTTGTCGTGGCAGTTGGTGATCAAAGAAATAAAACAAAATAAAATCAATAAATAATAATGTCATATACTTAAAGTCATACCTTTGAAGTCATAATGCATTGCAAGTGTTATTAGGGAATGTTGTGCTGTGTTTTCAAGGGCTTCAATGTGCTGCTCTGCAAGGTTTGGAGACAGCGGGTGCGTTCACGGAGATCAAGAGCAGCCGGCGCAAAACACAAGGCACCCAGGGGAGAGATACCATGATAAATAGGTTACCTATTTACCTATTTTTGTTTCGGCGAACGGTTTTGGTGAGCAATAATGCAGGAAAGCAGCGGGCGGGATGGCGAGCTTGTCCTGCTGCTCCAACACAAGCTACCTTAAGAGCCGGTACGATGCGGGCAATGGGTGAAGTTCGTCAGGAGTACTGCATAAAAAAACGAGTGTGTTGTCGTGGCAGTTGGTGATCAAAGAAATAAAACAAAATAAAATCAATAAATAATAATGTCATAGACTTAAAGTCATACCTTTGAAGTCATAATGCATTGCAAGTGTTATTAGGGAATGTTGTGCTGTGTTTTCAAGCGCTTCAATGTGCTGCTCTGCAAGGCTTGGAGACAGCGCGTGCGTTCACGGAGATCAAGAGCAACCGGTGATCAAGAGCAGCCGCCGCAGGGGAGGGATACAATGGTAAATAGGTTACCTATTTACCATGGTATCTCTCCCCTGGGTGCGTTGTGTTTTGGTGAGCAATAATGCAGGAAAGCAGCGGGCGGGATGGCGAGCTTGTCCTGCTGCTCCAACACAAGCTACCTTATGAGCCGGTACGATGCAGGCAATGGGTGAAGTTCGTCAGGAGTACTGCATAAAAAAACGAGTGTGTTGTCGTGGCAGTTGGTGATCAAAGAAATAAAACAAAATAAAATCAATAAATAATAATGTCATAGACTTAAAGTCATACCTTTGAAGTCATAATGCATTGCAAGTGTTATTATGGAATGTTGTGCTGTGTTTTCAAGCGCTTCAATGTGCTGCTCTGCAAGGTTTGGAGACAGCGGGTGCGTTCACGGAGATCAAGAGCAGCCGGATATCAAGAGCAGCCGCCGCAGGGGAGGGATACCATGGTAAATAGGTTACCTATTTACCATGGTATCTCTCCCCTGGGTGCGTTGTGTTTTGGTGAGCAATAATGCAGGAAAGCAGCGGGCGGGATGGCGAGCTTGTCCTGCTGCTCCAACACAAGCTACCTTAAAAGCCGGTACGATGCGGGCAATGGTTGAAGTTCGTCAGGAGTACTGCATAAAAAAACGAGTGTGTTGTCGTGGCAGTTGGTGATCAAAGAAATAAAACAAAATAAAATCAATAAATAATAATGTCATAGACTTAAAGTCATACCTTTGAAGTCATAATGCATTGCAAGTGTTATTAGGGAATGTTGTGCTGTGTTTTCAAGCGCTTCAATGTGCTGCTCTGCAAGGTTTGGAGACAGCGGGTGCGTTCACGGAGATCAAGAGCAGCCGGAGATCAAGAGCAGCCGCCGCAGGGGAGGGATACCATGGTAAATAGGTTACCTATTTACCATGGTATCTCTCCCCTGGGTGCGTTGTGTTTTGGTGAGCAATAATGCAGGAAAGCAGCGTGCGGGATGGCGAGTTTCTCCTGCTGCTCCATCACAAGCTACCTTAAGAGCCTGTACGATGCGGGAAATGGGTGAAGTTCGTCAGGAGTACTGCATAAAAAAACGAGTGTGTTGTCATGGCAGTTGGTGATCAAAGAAAAAAAACTAAATAAAATCAATAAATAATAATGTCATAGACTTAAAGTCATACCTTTGAAGGGATAATGCATTGCAAGTGTTATTAGGGTATGTTGTGCTGTGTTTTCAAGCGCTTCAATGTGCTGCTCTGCAAGGCTTGGAGACAGCGCGTGCGTTCACGGAGATCAAGAGCAACCGGTGATCAAGAGCAGCCGCCGCAGGGGAGGGATACCATGGTAAATAGGTTACCTATTTACCATGGTATCTCTCCCCTGGGTGCGTTGTGTTTTGGTGAGCAATAATGCAGGAAAGCAGCGGGCGGGATGGCGAGCTTGTCCTGCTGCTCCAACACAAGCTACCTTATGAGCCGGTACGATGCAGGCAATGGGTGAAGTTCGTCAGGAGTACTGCATAAAAAAACGAGTGTGTTGTCGTGGCAGTTGGTGATCAAAGAAATAAAACAAAATAAAATCAATAAATTATAATGTCATAGACTTAAAGTCATACCTTTGAAGTCATAATGCATTGCAAGTGTTATTATGGAATGTTGTGCTGTGTTTTCAAGCGCTTCAATGTGCTGCTCTGCAAGGTTTGGAGACAGCGGGTGCGTTCACGGAGATCAAGAGCAGCCGGATATCAAGAGCAGCCGCTGCAGGGGAGGGATACCATGGTAAATAGGTTACCTATTTACCATGGTATCTCTCCCCTGGGTGCGTTGTGTTTTGGTGAGCAATAATGCAGGAAAGCAGCGGGCGGGATGGCGAGCTTGTCCTGCTGCTCCAACACAAGCTACCTTAAAAGCCAGTACGATGCGGGCAATGGTTGAAGTTCGTCAGGAGTACTGCATAAAAAAACGAGTGTGTTGTCGTGGCAGTTGGTGATCAAAGAAATAAAACAAAATAAAATCAATAAATAATAATGTCATAGACTTAAAGTCATACCTTTGAAGTCATAATGCATTGCAAGTGTTATTAGGGAATGTTGTGCTGTGTTTTCAAGCGCTTCAATGTGCTGCTCTGCAAGGTTTGGAGACAGCGGGTGCGTTCACGGAGATCAAGAGCAGCCGGAGATCAAGAGCAGCCGCCGCAGGGGAGGGATACCATGGTAAATAGGTTACCTATTTACCATGGTATCTCTCCCCTGGGTGCGTTGTGTTTTGGTGAGCAATAATGCAGGAAAGCAGCGGGCGGGATGGCGAGCTTCTCCTGCTGCTCCATCACAAGCTACCTTAAGAGCCTGTACGATGCGGGAAATGGGTGAAGTTCGTCAGGAGTACTGCATAAAAAACGAGTGTGTTGTCATGGCAGTTGGTGATCAAAGAAAAAAAACAAAATAAAATCAATAAATAATAATGTCATAGACTTAAAGTCATACCTTTGAAGGGATAATGCATTTCAAGTGTTATTAGGGAATGTTGTGCTGTGTTTTCAAGCGCTTCAATGTGCTGCTCTGCAAGGTTTGGAGACAGCGGGTGCGTTCACGGAGATCAAGAGCAGCCGGCGCAAAACACAAGGCACTCAGGGGAGAGATACCATGGTAAATAGGTTACCTATTTACCTATTTTTGTTTCGGCGAACGGTTTTGGTGAGCAATAATGCAGGAAAGCAGCGGGCGGGATGGCGAGCTTGTCCTGCTGCTCCAACACAAGCTACCTTAAGAGCCGGTACGATGCGGGCAATGGGTGAAGTTCGTCAGGAGTACTGCATAAAAAAACGAGTGTGTTGTCGTGGCAGTTGGTGATCAAAGAAATAAAACAAAATAAAATCAATAAATAATAATGTCATAGACTTAAAGTCATACCTTTGAAGTCATAATGCATTGCAAGTGTTATTAGGGAATGTTGTGCTGTGTTTTCAAGCGCTTCAATGTGCTGCTCTGCAATGCTTGGAGACAGCGCGTGCGTTCACGGAGATCAAGAGCAACCGGTGATCAAGAGCAGCCGCCGCAGGGGAGGGATACCATGGTAAATAGGTTACCTATTTACCATGGTATCTCTCCCCTGGGTGCGTTGTGTTTTGGTGAGCAATAATGCAGGAAAGCAGCAGGCGGGATGGCGAGCTTGTCCTGCTGCTCCAACACAAGCTACCTTATGAGCCGGTACGATGCAGGCAATGGGTGAAGTTCGTCAGGAGTACTGCATAAAAAAACGAGTGTGTTGTCGTGGCAGTTGGTGATCAAAGAAATAAAACAAAATAAAATCAATAAATAATAATGTCATAGACTTAAAGTCATACCTTTGAAGTCATAATGCATTGCAAGTGTTATTATGGAATGTTGTGCTGTGTTTTCAAGCGCTTCAATGTGCTGCTCTGCAAGGTTTGGAGACAGCGCGTGCGTTCACGGAGATCAAGAGCAGCCGGAGATCAAGAGCAGCCGCCGCAGGGGAGGGATACCATGGTAAATAGGTTACCTATTTACCATGGTATCTCTCCCCTGGGTGCGTTGTGTTTTGGTGAGCAATAATGCAGGAAAGCAGCGGGCGGGATGGCGAGCTTGTCCTGCTGCTCCAACACAAGCTACCTTAAAAGCCGGTACGATGCGGGCAATGGGTGAAGTTCGTCAGGAGTACTGCATAAAAAAACGAGTGTGTTGTCGTGGCAGTTGGTGATCAAAGAAATAAAACAAAATAAAATCAATAAATAATAATGTCATAGACTTAAAGTCATACCTTTGAAGTCATAATGCATTGCAAGTGTTATTAGGGAATGTTGTGCTGTGTTTTCAAGCACTTCAATGTGCTGCTCTGCAAGGTTTGGAGACAGCGGGTGCGTTCACGGAGATCAAGAGCAGCCGGCGCAAAACACAAGGCACCCAGGGGAGAGATACCATGGTAAATAGGTTACCTATTTACCTATTTTTGTTTCGGCGAACGGTTTTGGTTAGCAGTAATGCAGGAAAGCAGCGGGCGGGATGGCGAGCTTGTCCTGCTGCTCCAACACAAGCTACCTTAAAAGCCGGTACGATGCGGGCAATGGGTGAAGTTCGTCAGGAGTACTGCATAAAAAAACGAGTGTGTTGTCGTGGCAGTTGGTGATCAAAGAAATAAAACAAAATAAAATCAATAAATAATAATGTCATAGACTTAAAGTCATACCTTTGAAGTCATAATGCATTGCAAGTGTTATTAGGGAATGTTGTGCTGTGTTTTCAAGCACTTCAATGTGCTGCTCTGCAAGGTTTGGAGACAGCGGGTGCGTTCACGGAGATCAAGAGCAGCCGGCGCAAAACACAAGGCACCCAGGGGAGAGATACCATGGTAAATAGGTTACCTATTTACCTATTTTTGTTTCGGCGAACGGTTTTGGTTAGCAGTAATGCAGGAAAGCAGCGGGCGGGATGGCGAGCTTGTCCTGCTGCTCCAACACAAGCTACCTTAAGAGCCGGTACGATGCGGGCAATGGGTGAAGTTCGTCAGGAGTACTGCATAAAAAAACGAGTGTGTTGTCGTGGCAGTTGGTGATCAAAGAAATAAAACAAAATAAAATCAATAAATAATAATGTCATAGACTTAAAGCCATACCTTTGAAGTCATAATGCATTGCAAGTGTTATTAGGGAATGTTGTGCTGTGTTTTCAAGCGCTTCAATGTGCTGCTCTGCAAGGTTTGGAGACAGCGCGTGCGTTCACGGAGATCAAGAGCAGCCGGAGATCAAGAGCAGCCGCCGCAGGGGAGGGATACCATGGTAAATAGGTTACCTATTTACCATGGTATGTCTCCCCTGGGTGCGTTGTGTTTTGGTGAGCAATAATGCAGGAAAGCAGCGGGCGGGATGGCGAGCTTGTCCTGCTGCTCCAACACAAGCTACCTTAAGAGCCGGTACGATGCGGGCAATGGGTGAAGTTCGTCAGGAGTACTGCATAAAAAAACGAGTGTGTTGTCGTGGCAGTTGGTGATCAAAGAAAAAAAAACAAAATAAAATCAATAAATAATAATGTCATAGACTTAAAGTCATACCTTTGAAGTCATAATGCATTGCAAGTGTTATTATGGAATGTTGTGCTGTGTTTTCAAGCGCTTCAATGTGCTGCTCTGCAAGGTTTGGAGACAGCGCGTGCGTTCACGGAGATCAAGAGCAGCCGGAGATCAAGAGCAGCCGCCGCAGGGGAGGGATACCATGGTAAATAGGTTACCTATTACCATGGTATCTCTCCCCTGGGTGCGTTGTGTTTTGGTGAGCAATAATGCAGGAAAGCAGCGGGCGGGATGGTGAGCTTGTCCTGCTGCTCCAACACAAGCTACCTTAAGAGCCGGTACGATGCGGGCAATGGGTGAAGTTCGTCAGGAGTACTGCATAAAAAAACGAGTGTGTTGTCGTGGCAGTTGGTGATCAAAGAAATAAAACAAAATAAAATCAATAAATAATAATGTCATAGACCTAAAGCCATACCTTTGAAGTCATAATTATTATTATTATTATTTATTATTTATTTCTTAGCAGACGCCCTTATCCAGGGCGACTTACAATCGCAAGCAAATACAAATACATTCAAGTGTTACAATATAAGTCATACAATAAGAACAAGAAATACAATAATTCTCAAGTGTGACAAACCACAATTCAATAATACAGCAGATAATAGTGAAAGTTACATCAGGATATGATTAAATAGTGATAGTTACATCAGGATATGATTAAGTACAAAATACTACAGATTAAACACTTGGCAGATTACAATATTCTGAGGTACAGGATTAAATGCAGTAAAATAGGGGGCAGATAAGAGCAAAATAAAGCATATTTAAATGAAGGGTGATAGTGTCCCAGGATACAACAGAGGAGTTCTACAGGTGCTGTTTGAAGAGGTGAGTCTTAAGGAGGCGCCGGAATGTGGTCAGGGACTGGGCAGTCCTGACATCTGTAGGAAGGTCGTTCCACCATTGCGGAGCAAGGGTGGAGAAGGAGTGGGCTCGGCAGGCAGGGGAGCGTAGCGGAGGTAGAGCCAGTCTTCTAGTGCAGGCGGAGCGGAGAGGTCGAGTGGGGGTGTAGGGAGAGATGAGGGTCTGGAGGTAGCTGGGTGCAGTCTGATCAAGGCATCTGTAGGCTAGTACAAGAGTCTTGAACTGGATGCGAGCGGTGATCGGGAGCCAGTGGAGCGAGCGGAGTAGTGGAGTAGCGTGGGCGAAGCGAGGTAGAGAGAACACCAGGCGAGCAGCAGAGTTCTGGATGAGCTGGAGCGGACGGGTGGCGGACGCAGGGAGGCCAGCCAGGAGGGAGTTGCAGTAGTCTAGGCGGGAGAGTACCAGGGCCTGGACCAGGAGCTGGGTAGCATAGTTGGTGAGGAAGGGTCGGATTCTTCGGATGTTACTCAGGAATAATAATGCATTGCAAGTGTTATTAGGGAATGTTGTGCTGTGTTTTCAAGCGCTTCAATGTGCTGCTCTGCAAGGTTTGGAGACAGCGGGTGCGTTCACGGAGATCAAGAGCAGCCGGCGCAAAACACAAGGCACCCAGGGGAGAGATACCATGGTAAATAGGTTACCTATTTACCTATTTTTGTTTCGGCGAACGGTTTTGGTTAGCAGTAATGCAGGAAAGCAGCGGGCGGGATGGCGAGCTTGTCCTGCTGCTCCAACACAAGCTACCTTAAGAGCCGGTACGATGCGGGCAATGGGTGAAGTTCGTCAGGAGTACTGCATAAAAAAACGAGTGTGTTGTCG
Organism: Acipenser ruthenus; assembly: GCF_902713425.1. NCBI lineage: Eukaryota > Metazoa > Chordata > Actinopteri > Acipenseriformes > Acipenseridae > Acipenser > Acipenser ruthenus. The sequence goes on from NW_026708273.1 coordinate 67,474, forward strand.
TGGCAGTTGGTGATCAAAGAAATAAAACAAAATAAAATCAATAAATAATAATGTCATAGACCTAAAGTCATACCTTTGAAGTCATAATGCATTGCAAGTGTTATTAGGGAATGTTGTGCTGTGTTTTCAAGCGCTTCAATGTGCTGCTCTGCAAGGTTTGGAGACAGCGGGTGCGTTCACGGAGATCAAGAGCAGCCGGAGATCAAGAGCAGCCGCCGCAGGGGAGGGATACCATGGTAAATAGGTTACCTATTTACCATGGTATCTCTCCCCTGGGTGCGTTGTGTTTTGGTGAGCAATAATGCAGGAAAGCAGCGGGCGGGATGGCGAGCTTCTCCTGCTGCTCCATCACAAGCTACCTTAAGAGCCTGTACGATGCGGGAAATGGGTGAAGTTCGTCAGGAGTACTGCATAAAAAACGAGTGTGTTGTCATGGCAGTTGGTGATCAAAGAAAAAAAACAAAATAAAATCAATAAATAATAATGTCATAGACTTAAAGTCATACCTTTGAAGGGATAATGCATTTCAAGTGTTATTAGGGAATGTTGTGCTGTGTTTTCAAGCGCTTCAATGTGCTGCTCTGCAAGGTTTGGAGACAGCGGGTGCGTTCACGGAGATCAAGAGCAGCCGGCGCAAAACACAAGGCACTCAGGGGAGAGATACCATGGTAAATAGGTTACCTATTTACCTATTTTTGTTTCGGCGAACGGTTTTGGTGAGCAATAATGCAGGAAAGCAGCGGGCGGGATGGCGAGCTTGTCCTGCTGCTCCAACACAAGCTACCTTAAGAGCCGGTACGATGCGGGCAATGGGTGAAGTTCGTCAGGAGTACTGCATAAAAAAACGAGTGTGTTGTCGTGGCAGTTGGTGATCAAAGAAATAAAACAAAATAAAATCAATAAATAATAATGTCATAGACTTAAAGTCATACCTTTGAAGTCATAATGCATTGCAAGTGTTATTAGGGAATGTTGTGCTGTGTTTTCAAGCGCTTCAATGTGCTGCTCTGCAATGCTTGGAGACAGCGCGTGCGTTCACGGAGATCAAGAGCAACCGGTGATCAAGAGCAGCCGCCGCAGGGGAGGGATACCATGGTAAATAGGTTACCTATTTACCATGGTATCTCTCCCCTGGGTGCGTTGTGTTTTGGTGAGCAATAATGCAGGAAAGCAGCAGGCGGGATGGCGAGCTTGTCCTGCTGCTCCAACACAAGCTACCTTATGAGCCGGTACGATGCAGGCAATGGGTGAAGTTCGTCAGGAGTACTGCATAAAAAAACGAGTGTGTTGTCGTGGCAGTTGGTGATCAAAGAAATAAAACAAAATAAAATCAATAAATAATAATGTCATAGACTTAAAGTCATACCTTTGAAGTCATAATGCATTGCAAGTGTTATTATGGAATGTTGTGCTGTGTTTTCAAGCGCTTCAATGTGCTGCTCTGCAAGGTTTGGAGACAGCGCGTGCGTTCACGGAGATCAAGAGCAGCCGGAGATCAAGAGCAGCCGCCGCAGGGGAGGGATACCATGGTAAATAGGTTACCTATTTACCATGGTATCTCTCCCCTGGGTGCGTTGTGTTTTGGTGAGCAATAATGCAGGAAAGCAGCGGGCGGGATGGCGAGCTTGTCCTGCTGCTCCAACACAAGCTACCTTAAAAGCCGGTACGATGCGGGCAATGGGTGAAGTTCGTCAGGAGTACTGCATAAAAAAACGAGTGTGTTGTCGTGGCAGTTGGTGATCAAAGAAATAAAACAAAATAAAATCAATAAATAATAATGTCATAGACTTAAAGTCATACCTTTGAAGTCATAATGCATTGCAAGTGTTATTAGGGAATGTTGTGCTGTGTTTTCAAGCACTTCAATGTGCTGCTCTGCAAGGTTTGGAGACAGCGGGTGCGTTCACGGAGATCAAGAGCAGCCGGCGCAAAACACAAGGCACCCAGGGGAGAGATACCATGGTAAATAGGTTACCTATTTACCTATTTTTGTTTCGGCGAACGGTTTTGGTTAGCAGTAATGCAGGAAAGCAGCGGGCGGGATGGCGAGCTTGTCCTGCTGCTCCAACACAAGCTACCTTAAAAGCCGGTACGATGCGGGCAATGGGTGAAGTTCGTCAGGAGTACTGCATAAAAAAACGAGTGTGTTGTCGTGGCAGTTGGTGATCAAAGAAATAAAACAAAATAAAATCAATAAATAATAATGTCATAGACTTAAAGTCATACCTTTGAAGTCATAATGCATTGCAAGTGTTATTAGGGAATGTTGTGCTGTGTTTTCAAGCACTTCAATGTGCTGCTCTGCAAGGTTTGGAGACAGCGGGTGCGTTCACGGAGATCAAGAGCAGCCGGCGCAAAACACAAGGCACCCAGGGGAGAGATACCATGGTAAATAGGTTACCTATTTACCTATTTTTGTTTCGGCGAACGGTTTTGGTTAGCAGTAATGCAGGAAAGCAGCGGGCGGGATGGCGAGCTTGTCCTGCTGCTCCAACACAAGCTACCTTAAGAGCCGGTACGATGCGGGCAATGGGTGAAGTTCGTCAGGAGTACTGCATAAAAAAACGAGTGTGTTGTCGTGGCAGTTGGTGATCAAAGAAATAAAACAAAATAAAATCAATAAATAATAATGTCATAGACTTAAAGCCATACCTTTGAAGTCATAATGCATTGCAAGTGTTATTAGGGAATGTTGTGCTGTGTTTTCAAGCGCTTCAATGTGCTGCTCTGCAAGGTTTGGAGACAGCGCGTGCGTTCACGGAGATCAAGAGCAGCCGGAGATCAAGAGCAGCCGCCGCAGGGGAGGGATACCATGGTAAATAGGTTACCTATTTACCATGGTATGTCTCCCCTGGGTGCGTTGTGTTTTGGTGAGCAATAATGCAGGAAAGCAGCGGGCGGGATGGCGAGCTTGTCCTGCTGCTCCAACACAAGCTACCTTAAGAGCCGGTACGATGCGGGCAATGGGTGAAGTTCGTCAGGAGTACTGCATAAAAAAACGAGTGTGTTGTCGTGGCAGTTGGTGATCAAAGAAAAAAAAACAAAATAAAATCAATAAATAATAATGTCATAGACTTAAAGTCATACCTTTGAAGTCATAATGCATTGCAAGTGTTATTATGGAATGTTGTGCTGTGTTTTCAAGCGCTTCAATGTGCTGCTCTGCAAGGTTTGGAGACAGCGCGTGCGTTCACGGAGATCAAGAGCAGCCGGAGATCAAGAGCAGCCGCCGCAGGGGAGGGATACCATGGTAAATAGGTTACCTATTACCATGGTATCTCTCCCCTGGGTGCGTTGTGTTTTGGTGAGCAATAATGCAGGAAAGCAGCGGGCGGGATGGTGAGCTTGTCCTGCTGCTCCAACACAAGCTACCTTAAGAGCCGGTACGATGCGGGCAATGGGTGAAGTTCGTCAGGAGTACTGCATAAAAAAACGAGTGTGTTGTCGTGGCAGTTGGTGATCAAAGAAATAAAACAAAATAAAATCAATAAATAATAATGTCATAGACCTAAAGCCATACCTTTGAAGTCATAATTATTATTATTATTATTTATTATTTATTTCTTAGCAGACGCCCTTATCCAGGGCGACTTACAATCGCAAGCAAATACAAATACATTCAAGTGTTACAATATAAGTCATACAATAAGAACAAGAAATACAATAATTCTCAAGTGTGACAAACCACAATTCAATAATACAGCAGATAATAGTGAAAGTTACATCAGGATATGTTTAAATAGTGATAGTTACATCAGGATATGATTAAGTACAAAATACTACAGATTAAACACTTGGCAGATTACAATATTCTGAGGTACAGGATTAAATGCAGTAAAATAGGGGGCAGATAAGAGCAAAATAAAGCATATTTAAATGAAGGGTGATAGTGTCCCAGGATACAACAGAGGAGTTCTACAGGTGCTGTTTGAAGAGGTGAGTCTTAAGGAGGCGCCGGAATGTGGTCAGGGACTGGGCAGTCCTGACATCTGTAGGAAGGTCGTTCCACCATTGCGGAGCAAGGGTGGAGAAGGAGTGGGCTCGGCAGGCAGGGGAGCGTAGCGGAGGTAGAGCCAGTCTTCTAGTGCAGGCGGAGCGGAGAGGTCGAGTGGGGGTGTAGGGAGAGATGAGGGTCTGGAGGTAGCTGGGTGCAGTCTGATCAAGGCATCTGTAGGCTAGTACAAGAGTCTTGAACTGGATGCGAGCGGTGATCGGGAGCCAGTGGAGCGAGCGGAGTAGTGGAGTAGCGTGGGCGAAGCGAGGTAGAGAGAACACCAGGCGAGCAGCAGAGTTCTGGATGAGCTGGAGCGGACGGGTGGCGGACGCAGGGAGGCCAGCCAGGAGGGAGTTGCAGTAGTCTAGGCGGGAGAGTACCAGGGCCTGGACCAGGAGCTGGGTAGCATAGTTGGTGAGGAAGGGTCGGATTCTTCGGATGTTACTCAGGAATAATAATGCATTGCAAGTGTTATTAGGGAATGTTGTGCTGTGTTTTCAAGCGCTTCAATGTGCTGCTCTGCAAGGTTTGGAGACAGCGGGTGCGTTCACGGAGATCAAGAGCAGCCGGCGCAAAACAAAAGGCACCCAGGGGAGAGATACCATGGTAAATAGGTTACCTATTTACCTATTTTTGTTTCGGCGAACGGTTTTGGTGAGCAATAATGCAGGAAAGCAGCGGGCGGGATGGCGAGCTTGTCCTGCTGCTCCAACACAAGCTACCTTAAGAGCCGGTACGATGCGGGCAATGGGTGAAGTTCGTCAGGAGTACTGCATAAAAAAACGAGTGTGTTGTCGTGGCAGTTGGTGATCAAAGAAATAAAACAAAATAAAATCAATAAATAATAATGTCATAGACTTAAAGTCATACCTTTGAAGTCATAATGCATTGCAAGTGTTATTATGGAATGTTGTGCTGTGTTTTCAAGCGCTTCAATGTGCTGCTCTGCAAGGTTTGGAGACAGCGCGTGCGTTCACGGAGATCAAGAGCAGCCAGCGCAAAACAAAAGGCACCCAGGGGAGAGATACCATGGTAAATTGTTACCTATTTACCTATTTTTGTTTCGGCGAACGGTTTTGGTGAGCAATAATGCAGGAAAGCAGCGGGCGGGATGGCGAGCTTGTCCTGCTGCTCCAACACAAGCTACCTTAAGAGCCGGTACGATGCGGGCAATGGGTGAAGTTCGTCAGGAGTACTGCATAAAAAATACGAGTGTGTTGTCGTGGCAGTTGGTGATCAAAGAAATAAAACAAAATAAAATCAATAAATAATAATGTCATAGACCTAAAGCCATACCTTTGATGTCATAATGCATTGCAAGTGTTATTAGGGAATGTTGTGCTGTGTTTTCAAGCGCTTCAATGTGCTGCTCTGCAAGGTTTGGAGACAGCGGGTGCGTTCACGGAGATCAAGAGCAGCCGGAGATCAAGAGCAGCCGCCGCAGGGGAGGGATACCATGGTAAATAGGTTACCTATTTACCATGGTATCTCTCCCCTGGGTGCGTTGTGTTTTGGTGAGCAATAATGCAGGAAAGCAGCGGGCGGGATGGCGAGCTTGTCCTGCTGCTCCAACACAAGCTACCTTAAGAGCCGGTACGATGCGGGCAATGGGTGAAGTTCGTCAGGAGTACTGCATAAAAAAACGAGTGTGTTGTCGTGGCAGTTGGTGATCAAAGAAATAAAACAAAATAAAATCAATAAATAATAATGTCATAGACCTAAAGCCATACCTTTGAAGTCATAATGCATTGCAAGTGTTATTAGGGAATGTTGTGCTGTGTTTTCAAGCGCTTCAATGTGCTGCTCTGCAAGGTTTGGAGACAGCGGGTGCGTTCACGGAGATCAAGAGCAGCCAGCGCAAAACAAAAGGCACCCAGGGGAGAGATACCATGGTAAATGGTTACCTATTTACCTATTTTTGTTTCGGCGAACGGTTTTGGTGAGCAATAATGCAGGAAAGCAGCGGGCGGGATGGCGAGCTTGTCCTGCTGCTCCAACACAAGCTACCTTAAGAGCCGGTACGATGCGGGCAATGGGTGAAGTTCGTCAGGAGTACTGCATAAAAAATACGATTGTGTTGTCGTGGCAGTTGGTGATCAAAGAAATAAAACAAAATAAAATCAATAAATAATAATGTCATAGACCTAAAGCCATACCTTTGATGTCATAATGCATTGCAAGTGTTATTAGGGAATGTTGTGCTGTGTTTTCAAGCGCTTCAATGTGCTGCTCTGCAAGGTTTGGAGACAGCGGGTGCGTTCACGGAGATCAAGAGCAGCCGGAGATCAAGAGCAGCCGCCGCAGGGGAGGCATACCATGGTAAATAGGTTACCTATTTACCATGGTATCTCTCCCCTGGGTGCGTTGTGTTTTGGTGAGCAATAATGCAGGAAAGCAGCGGGCGGGATGGCGAACTTGTCCTGCTGCTCCAAGACAAGCTACCTTAAGAGCCGGTACGATGCGGGCAATGGGTGAAGTTCGTCAGGAGTACTGCATAAAAAATACGAGTGTGTTGTCGTGGCAGTTGGTGATCAAAGAAATAAAACAAAATAAAATCAATAAATAATAATGTCATAGACCTAAAGCCATACCTTTGAAGTCATAATGCATTGCAAGTGTTATTAGGGAATGTTGTGCTGTGTTTTAAAGCGCTTCAATGTGCTGCTCTGCAAGGTTTGGAGACAGCGGGTGTGTTCACGGAGATCAAGAGCAGCCGGAGATCAAGAGCAGCCGGAGATCAAGAGCAGCCTCCGCAGGGGAGGGATACCATGGTAAATAGGTTACCTATTTACCATGGTATCTCTCCCCTGGGTGCGTTGTGTTTTGGTGAGCAATAATGCAGGAAAGCAGCGGGCGGGATGGCGAGCTTGTCCTGCTGCTCCAACACAAGCTACCTTAAGAGCCGGTACGATGCGGGCAATGGGTGAAGTTCGTCAGGAGTACTGCATAAAAAAACGAGTGTGTTGTCGTGGCAGTTGGTGATCAAAGAAATAAAACAAAATAAAATCAATAAATAATAATGTCATAGACCTAAAGCCATACCTTTGAAGTCATAATGCATTGCAAGTGTTATTAGGGAATGTTGTGCTGTGTTTTCAAGCGCTTCAATGTGCTGCTCTGCAAGGATTGGAGACAGCGGGTGAGTTCACGGAGATCAAGAGCAGCCGGCGCAAAACAAAAGGCACCCAGGGGAGAGATACCATGGTAAATAGGTTACCTATTTACCTATTTTAGTTTCGGCGAACGGTTTTGGTGAGCAATAATGCAGGAAAGCAGCGGGCAGGATGGCGAGCTTGTCCTGCTGCTCCAAGACAAGCTACCTTAAGAGCCGGTACGATGCGGGCAATGGGTGAAGTTCGTCAGGAGTACTGCATAAAAAATACGAGTGTGTTGTCGTGGCAGTTGGTGATCAAAGAAATAAAACAAAATAAAATCAATAAATAATAATGTCATAGACCTAAAGCCATACCTTTGAAGTCATAATGCATTGCAAGTGTTATTAGGGAATGTTGTGCTGTGTTTTCAAGCGCTTCAATGTGCTGCTCTGCAAGGTTTGGAGACAGCTGGTGTGTTCACGGAGATCAAGAGCAGCCGGAGATCAAGAGCAGCCGCCGCAGGGGAGGGATACCATGGTAAATAGGTTACCTATTTACCATGGTATCTCTCCCCTGGGTGCGTTGTGTTTTGGTGAGCAATAATGCAGGAAAGCAGCGGGCGGGATGGCGAGCTTGTCCTGCTGCTCCAACACAAGCTACCTTAAGAGCCGGTACGATGCGGGCAATGGGTGAAGTTCGTCAGGAGTACTGCATAAAAAAACGAGTGTGTTGTCGTGGCAGTTGGTGATCAAAGAAATAAAACAAAATAAAATCAATAAATAATAATGTCATAGACCTAAAGCCATACCTTTGAAGTCATAATGCATTGCAAGTGTTATTAGGGAATGTTGTGCTGTGTTTTCAAGCGCTTCAATGTGCTGCTCTGCAAGGTTTGGAGACAGCGGGTGCGTTCACGGAGATCAAGAGCAGCCGGCGCAAAACAAAAGGCACCCTGGGGAGAGATACCATGGTAAATAGGTTACCTATTTACCTATTTTTGTTTCGGCGAACGGTTTTGGTGAGCAATAATGCAGGAAAGCAGCGGGCGGGATGGCGAGCTTGTCCTGCTGCTCCAACACAAGCTACCTTAAGAGCCGGTACGATGCGGGCAATGGGTGAAGTTCGTCAGGAGTACTTCATAAAAAATACGACTGTTTTGTCGTGGCAGTTGGTGATCAAAGAAATAAAACAAAATAAAATCAATAAATAATAATGTCATAGACCTAAAGCCATACCTTTGAAGTCATAATGCATTGCAAGTGTTATTAGGGAATGTTGTGCTGTGTTTCCAAGCGCTTCAATGTGCTGCTCTGCAAGGTTTGGAGACAGCGGGTTTGTTCACGGAGATCAAGAGCAGCCGGAGATCAAGAGCAGTCGGAGATCAAGAGCAGCCGCCGCAGGGGAGGGATACCATGGTAAATAGGTTACCTATTTACCATGGTATCTGTCCCCTGGGTGCGTTGTGTTTTGGTGAGCAATAATGCAGGAAAGCAGCGGGCGGGATGGCGAGCTTGTCCTGCTGCTCCAACACAAGCTACCTTAAGAGCCTGTACGATGCGGGCAATGGGTGAAGTTCGTCAGGAGTACTGCATAAATAAACGAGTGTGTTGTCGTGGCAGTTGGTGATCAAAGAAATAAAACAAAATAAAATCAATAAATAATAATGTCATAGACCTAAAGCCATACCTTTGAAGTCATAATGCATTGCAAGTGTTATTAGGGAATGTTGTGCTGTGTTTTCAAGCGCTTCAATGTGCTGCTCTGCAAGGTTTGGAGACAGCGGGTGCGTTCACGGAGATCAAGAGCAGCCGGCGCAAAACAAAAGGCACCCAGGGGAGAGATACCATGGTAAATAGGTTATCTATTTACCTATTTTTGTTTCGGCGAACGGTTTTGGTGAGCAATAATGCAGGAAAGCAGCGGGCGGGATGGCGAGCTTGTCCTGCTGCTCCAACACAAGCTACCTTAAGAGCCGGTACGATGCGGGCAATGGGTGAAGTTCGTCAGGAGTACTGCATAAAAAATACGAGTGTGTTGTCGTGGCAGTTGGTGATCAAAGAAATAAAACAAAATAAAATCAATAAATAATAATGTCATAGACCTAAAGCCATACCTTTGAAGTCATAATGCATTGCAAGTGTTATTAGGGAATGTTGTGCTGTGTTTTCAAGCGCTTCAATGTGCTGCACTGCAAGGTTTGGAGACAGCGCGTGCGTTCACGGAGATCACGAGCAGCCGGAGATCAAGAGCAGCCGCCGCAGGGGAGGGATACCATGGTAAATAGGTTACCTATTTACCATGGTATCTCTCCCCTGGGTGCGTTGTGTTTTGGTGAGCAATAATGCAGGAAAGCAGCGGGCGGGATGGCGAGCTTGTCCTGCTGCTCCAACACAAGCTACCTTAAGAGCCGGTACGATGCGGGCAATGGGTGAAGTTCGTCAGGAGTACTGCATAAAAAAACGAGTGTGTTGTCGTGGCAGTTGGTGATCAAAGAAATAAAACAAAATAAAATCAATAAATAATAATGTCATAGACCTAAAGCCATACCTTTGAAGTCATAATGCATTGCAAGTGTTATTAGGGAATGTTGTGCTGTGTTTTCAAGCGCTTCAATGTGCTGCTCTGCAAGGTTTGGAGACAGCGGGTGCGTTCACGGAGATCAAGAGCAGCCGGCGCAAAACAAAAGGCACCCAGGGGAGAGATACCATGGTAAATAGGTTACCTATTTACCTATTTTTGTTTCGGCGAACGGTTTTGGTGAGCAATAATGCAGGAAAGCAGCGGGCGGGGATGGCGAGCTTGTCCTGCTGCTCCAACACAAGCTACCTTAAGAGCCGGTACGATGCGGGCAATGGGTGAAGTTCGTCAGGAGTACTGCATAAAAAATACGAGTGTGTTGTCGTGGCAGTTGGTGATCAAAGAAATAAAACAAAATAAAATCAATAAATAATAATGTCATAGACCTAAAGCCATAACTTTGAAGTCATAATGCATTGCAAGTGTTATTAGGGAATGTTGTGCTGTGTTTTCAAGCGCTTCAATGTGCTGCTCTGCAAGTTTTGGAGACAGCGGGTGTGTTCACGGAGATCAAGAGCAGCCGGCGCAAAACAAAAGGCACCCAGGGGAGAGATTCCATGGTAAATAGGTTACCTATTTACCTATTTTTGTTTCGGCGAACGGTTTTGGTGAGCAATAATGCAGGAAAGCAGCGGGCGGGATGGCGAGCTTGTCCTGCTGCTCCAACACAAGCTACCTTAAGAGCCGGTACGATGCGGGCAATGGGTGAAGTTCGTCAGGAGTACTGCTTAAAAAATACGAGTGTGTTGTCGTGGCAGTTGGTGATCAAAGAAATAAAACAAAATAAAATCAATAAATAATAATGTCATAGACCTAAAGCCATACCTTTGAAGTCATAATGCATTGCAAGTGTTATTAGGGAATGTTGTGCTGTGTTTTCAAGCGCTTCAATGTGCTGCACTGCAAGGTTTGGAGACAGCGCGTGCGTTCACGGAGATCACGAGCAGCCGGAGATCAAGAGCAGCCGCCGCAGGGGAGGGATACCATGGTACATAGGTTACCTATTTGGTATCTCTCCCCTGGGTGCGTTGTGTTTTGGTGAGCAATAATGCAGGAAGCAGCGGGCGGGAAGGCGAGCTTGTCCTGCTGCTCCAACACAAGCTACCTTAAGAGCCGGTACGATGCGGGCAATGGGTGAAGTTCGTCAGGAGTACTGCATAAAAAATACGAGTGTGTTGTCGTGGCAGTTGGTGATCAAAGAAATAAAACAAAATAAAATCAATAAATAATAATGTCATAGACCTAAAGCCATACCTTTGAAGTCATAATGCATTGCAAGTGTTATTAGGGAATGTTGTGCTGTGTTTTCAAGCGCTTCAATGTGCTGCACTGCAAGGTTTGGAGACAGCGCGTGCGTTCACGGAGATCACGAGCAGCCGGAGATCAAGAGCAGCCGCCGCAGGGGAGGGATACCATGGTAAATAGGTTACCTATTTACCATGGTATCTCTCCCCTGGGTGCGTTGTGTTTTGGTGAGCAATAATGCAGGAAAGCAGCGGGCGGGATGGCGAGCTTGTCCTGCTGCTCCAACACAAGCTACCTTAAGAGCCGGTACGATGCGGGCAATGGGTGAAGTTCGTCAGGAGTACTGCATAAAAAAACGAGTGTGTTGTCGTGGCAGTTGGTGATCAAAGAAATAAAACAAAATAAAATCAATAAATAATAATGTCATAGACCTAAAGCCATACCTTTGAAGTCATAATGCATTGCAAGTGTTATTAGGGAATGTTGTGCTGTGTTTTCAAGCGCTTCAATGTGCTGCTCTGCAAGTTTTGGAGACAGCGGGTGTGTTCACGGAGATCAAGAGCAGCCGGAGATCAAGAGCAGCCGCCGCAGGGGAGGGATACCATGGTAAATAGGTTACCTATTTACCTATTTTTGTTTCGGCGAACGGTTTTTGGTGAGCAATAATGCAGGAAAGCAGCGGGCGGGATGGCGAGCTTGTCCTGCTGCTCCAACACAAGCTACCTTAAGAGCCGGTACGATGCGGGCAATGGGTGAAGTTCGTCAGGAGTACTGCATAAAAAATACGAGTGTGTTGTCGTGGCAGTTGGTGATCAAAGAAATAAAACAAAATAAAATCAATAAATAATAATGTCATAGACCTAAAGCCATACCTTTGAAGTCATAATGCATTGCAAGTGTTATTAGGGAATGTTGTGCTGTGTTTTCAAGCGCTTCAATGTGCTGCACTGCAAGGTTTGGAGACAGCGCGTGCGTTCACGGAGATCACGAGCAGCCGGAGATCAAGAGCAGCCGCCGCAGGGGAGGGATACCATGGTAAATAGGTTACCTATTTACCATGGTATCTCTCCCCTGGGTGCGTTGTGTTTTGGTGAGCAATAATGCAGGAAAGCAGCGGGCGGGATGGCGAGCTTGTCCTGCTGCTCCAACACAAGCTACCTTAAGAGCCGGTACGATGCGGGCAATGGGTGAAGTTCGTCAGGAGTACTGCATAAAAAAACGAGTGTGTTGTCGTGGCAGTTGGTGATCAAAGAAATAAAACAAAATAAAATCAATAAATAATAATGTCATAGACCTAAAGCCATACCTTTGAAGTCATAATGCATTGCAAGTGTTATTAGGGAATGTTGTGCTGTGTTTTCAAGCGCTTCAATGTGCTGCTCTGCAAGTTTTGGAGACAGCGGGTGTGTTCACGGAGATCAAGAGCAGCCGGAGATCAAGAGCAGCCGCCGCAGGGGAGGGATACCATGGTAAATAGGTTACCTATTTACCTATTTTTGTTTCGGCGAACGGTTTTGGTGAGCAATAATGCAGGAAAGCAGCGGGCGGGATGGCGAGCTTGTCCTGCTGCTCCAACACAAGCTACCTTAAGAGCCGGTACGATGCGGGCAATGGGTGAAGTTCGTCAGGAGTACTGCATAAAAAATACGAGTGTGTTGTCGTGGCAGTTGGTGATCAAAGAAATAAAACAAAATAAAATCAATAAATAATAATGTCATAGACCTAAAGCCATACCTTTGAAGTCATAATGCATTGCAAGTGTTATTAGGGAATGTTGTGCTGTGTTTTCAAGCGCTTCAATGTGCTGCTCTGCAAGGTTTGGAGACAGCGCGGTGCGTTCACGGAGATCACGAGCAGCCGGAGATCAAGAGCAGCCGCCGCAGGGGAGGGATACCATGGTAAATAGGTTACCTATTTACCATGGTATCTCTCCCCTGGGTGCGTTGTGTTTTGGTGAGCAATAATGCAGGAAAGCAGCGGGCGGGATGGCGAGCTTGTCCTGCTGCTCCAACACAAGCTACCTTAAGAGCCGGTACGATGCGGGCAATGGGTGAAGTTCGTCAGGAGTACTGCATAAAAAATACGAGTGTGTTGTCGTGGCAGTTGGTGATCAAAGAAATAAAACAAAATAAAATCAATAAATAATAATGTCATAGACCTAAAGCCATACCTTTGAAGTCATAATGCATTGCAAGTGTTATTAGGGAATGTTGTGCTGTGTTTTCAAGCGCTTCAATGTGCTGCACTGCAAGGTTTGGAGACAGCGCGTGCGTTCACGGAGATCACGAGCAGCCGGAGATCAAGAGCAGCCGCCGCAGGGGAGGGATACCATGGTAAATAGGTTACCTATTTACCATGGTATCTCTCCCCTGGGTGTGTTATGTTTTGGTGAGCAATAATGCAGGAAAGCAGCGGGCGGGATGGCGAGCTTGTCCTGCTGCTCCAACACAAGCTACCTTAAGAGACGGTACGATGCGGGCAATGGGTGAAGTTCGTCAGGAGTACTGCATAAAAAAACGAGTGTGTTGTCGTGGCAGTTG
>NW_026708274.1:0-30000 GCF_902713425.1 Acipenser ruthenus
AATAACCGCCAACGCCCGTCAAACTCGCGTTGCATGGAAAACGGAGCGTTTTCACTCAACTCGGGGCGTCAGCCCATGCTCATGGAAACGAGGTGTGTTACTGTACCAGCAACCTGAACCACCCCCCCCCCCCCCCCCCATTCTGATCGTGCTTCATGGTTTTATTTTGGTTCCACATTGTTTTGTTTGTTGGTTTCACATGTATTGAATGGGAAAAGAAAGAACGTGCAATAAATAGAAAAAATAACTTGGAAAAGGCCCTCAGGTTTTGAAATTATGTTTGTATGTGGGATTTCATACTGATTTTATGTGTGTTTGTTTGTTGCTATTATTATTATTATTATTAGTTTATTTAGCAGACGCCTTTATCCAAGGCGACTTACAGAGACTAGGGTGTGTGAACTATGCATCAGCTGCAGAGTCACTTACAACAACGTCTCACCCGAAAGACGGAGCACAAGGAGGTGAAGCGACTCGCTCAGGGTCACACAGTGAGTCAGTGGCTGAGGTGGGATTTGAACCGGGGACCTCCTGGTTACAAGGTAGCTGCTGAATGGTTTTATCTACAGGTTTATAGTGGTGTAGGAACTGGCAGTTGGGTTTTCTCTAATCCCCAAGCCAATCAGCCTCTTTATTAGTATTTATTTCTTAGCAGACGCCCTTATCCAGGGCGACTTACAATTCTTACAAGATAACACATTATTTTTACATACAATTCCCCATTTATACAGTTGGGTTTTTACTGGAGCAATCTAGGTAAAGTACCTTGCTCAAGGGTACAGCAGCAGTGTCCCCCCCACCTGGGATTGAACCCACGACCCTCCAGTCAAGAGTCCAGAGCCCTAACCACTACTCCACACTGCTGCCCCTCATAATACTGCCCCCGTATTCAAATAAGGCCAGGGTCACTCCAGCAAGGGTTCTCCCCAATTTAGAGTGCCCTCTTCACCGCAGCAGTCCCCCCGCCCAGCTCAGGAGAACTGAAGGTTCAGCGGACTTCCTCTGATCGTACGGCCGAGCCAGCTTCCTCTTTACAGAAATGAGAGAGAGAGGATGTCCACGAGCTACCGCCCCCTAGAGGAGAAATGCCAGCACTGCAGGTGTCACTGGGCGTCTAACCCACGGGGGCGCCAGAGCCAATGGGCCCCCCCCCCCCCCCCTCCGGATTCTCCAGTGAAGACCGGTGACCTGCCCCATCCCCTGATTCATTGATGGTTTTAAGAGCCGCCTTTGTCAAAGTCTTTCAAGTTACTTTCCAAAGTGTAGCAGAGATATTGAAGAAACCTTGACACGGCTGCCTGCTGAATGTCAGGTTCATTATTTACTGGAACTCGGTCCATTAAAAGTCAACGTTATTTCTGTCTCTGAACCAGACTTCAGACACTGGGCTGTTTGAATGGAGAAATATAGAAGGATAAAGAGGAAATGAGCACAAAAACACTACAAATATAAGCCAGTGGGGGCATCTCTCTCTTTGGTTCTGAATTAAGGGTCCATATTCAAAGCAGTAACTACAGGCTTCAGCTGTTTCAACACTGCAGAGCTGTATAGAGCTCTATAGGAAAGAGAGCTCCCCTCTCAACACTGCAGAGCTGTACAGAGGTCTATAGGAAAGAGAACTCCACACTGCAGAGCTGTATAGAGGTCTATAGGAAAGAGAACTCCACTCTCAACACTGCAGAGCTGTATAGAGGTCTATAGGAAAGAGAACTCAACACTGCAGAGCTGTATAGAGCTCTATAGGAAAGAGATCTCAACACTGCAGAGCTGTATAGAGCTCTATAGGAAAGAGAGCTCCACTCTCAACACTGCAGAGCTGTATAGAGCTCTATAGGAAAGAGAACTCCCCTCTCAACACTGCAGAGCTGTATAGAGCTCTATAGGAAAGAGAGCTCCACTCTCAACACTGCAGAGCTGTATAGAGGTCTATAGGAAAGAGAGCTCCCCTCTCAACACTGCAGAGCTGTATAGAGGTCTATAGGAAAGAGAGCTCCACTCTCAACACTGCAGAGCTGTATAGAGCTCTATAGGAAAGAGAGCTCCACTCTCAACACTGCAGAGCTGTATAGAGCTCTATAGGAAA
This sequence comes from Acipenser ruthenus, assembly GCF_902713425.1. Classification (NCBI taxonomy): domain Eukaryota; kingdom Metazoa; phylum Chordata; class Actinopteri; order Acipenseriformes; family Acipenseridae; genus Acipenser; species Acipenser ruthenus. The sequence continues at coordinate 2,084 of NW_026708274.1, forward strand.
GAGAGCTCCCCTCTCAACACTGCAGAGCTGTATAGAGGTCTATAGGAAAGAGAGCTCCACTCTCAACACTGCAGAGCTGTATAGAGCTCTATAGGAAAGAGAGCTCCCCTCTCAACACTGCAGAGCTGTATAGAGGTCTATAGGAAAGAGAGCTCCCCTCTCAACAATGCAGAGCTGTATAGAGGTCTATAGGAAAGAGAGCTCCCCTCTCAACACTGCAGAGCTGTATAGAGGTCTATAGGAAAGAGAGCTCCCCTCTCAACACTGCAGAGCTGTATAGAGCTCTATAGGAAAGAGAGCTCCCCTCTCAACACTGCAGAGCTGTATAGAGGTCTATAGGAAAGAGAGCTCCACACTGCAGAGCTGTATAGAGCTCTATAGGAAAGAGAGCTCCCCTCTCAACACTGCAGAGCTGTATAGAGGTCTATAGGAAAGAGAGCTCCCCTCTCAACACTGCAGAGCTGTATAGAGGTCTATAGGAAAGAGAGCTCCACACTGCAGAGCTGTATAGAGGTCTATAGGAAAGAGAGCTCCACACTGCAGAGCTGTATAGAGGTCTATAGGAAAGAGAGCTCCACTCTCAACACTGCAGAGCTGTATAGAGGTCTATAGGAAAGAGAGCTCCACACTGCAGAGCTGTATAGAGCTCTATAGGAAAGAGAGCTCCCCTCTCAACACTGCAGAGCTGTATAGAGGTCTATAGGACAGAGAGCTCCACTCAACACTGCAGAGCTCTAAGTTTTTAAAGAAAAGTACATCATTTGCAGCCAAGAAATTATAGAAGTTATTTTTTAACAAAAAAAAAATGTGCAAAGATGAAATGCCAGGAGCTTTATATAGAATAGATAACAGGTTATTATTTCTGATATTTCAGGACTGTCCTTCACAGCTGCAGAATCTCTTTCTGTCTCTCTCCGAGGCCAGTTACATTCCTGTTTCAATCAGGAAACAAAACCAGAGATTGCATGTTTTTACTGATTTTCTGTTGCAATTCAAGAATGGAGTGATCACAATAATTCATCCCTCGAATCCTTCAGAGCAGCGGGCTGCAACCTAAAACTGGGAAATCAACTGTCATCTCAGCTCAGTGAATTGAACAAAGGACTGGACTGAAGATCACTGTTCAACTGAGGAGCCCGCTCTGTAGTGGAGAGGTCAGTGTTATTAACTGAAGAGCCCGCTCTGTAGTGGAGAGGTCAGTGTTATTAACTGAAGAGCCCGCTCTGTAGTGTGGAGAGGTCAGTGTTATTAACTGAAGAGCCTGCTCTGTAGTGGAGAGGTCAGTGTTATTAACTGAAGAGCCCGCTCTGTAGTGTGGAGAGGTCAGTGTTATTAACTGAAGAGCCCGCTCTGTAGTGTGGAGAGGTCAGTGTTATTAACTGAAGAGCCCGCTCTGTAGTGGAGAGGTCAGTGTTATTAACTGAGGAGCCCGCTCTGTAGTGGAGAGGTCAGTGTTATTAACTGAAGAGCCCGCTCTGTAGTGTGGAGAGGTCAGTGTTATTAACTGAAGAGCCCGCTCTGTAGTGGAGAGGTCAGTGTTATTAACTGAAGAGCCCGCTCTGTAGTGGAGAGGTCAGTGTTATTAACTGAAGAGCCCGCTCTGTAGTGTGGAGAGGTCAGTGTTATTAACTGAAGAGCCCGCTCTGTAGTGTGGAGAGGTCAGTGTTATTAACTGAAGAGCCCGCTCTGTAGTGTGGAGAGGTCAGTGTTATTAACTGAAGAGCCCGCTCTGTAGTGTGGAGAGGTCAGTGTTATTAACTGAAGAGCCCGCTCTGTAGTTAAGAAATAGCAATATCGTTTTTCACTCGTTCCACCCCAGAGGTATCATTCACCTTATGCAGTTGTGAAGGAAATTGCCACGGACTTTCTTCAGCAGAAGATACAGACTGGATCACAACATGGGTTATGTCTGTATACGTTTGCATGCACTTTTTCAAGACAAATGACATTGAAAAAGACTGCATTTGCCGCTGAATTTATTCAGTTCGTGGAGGTGAATGAAATCTGTCTACCTGACTTTCAGCTTGCATGGACAATCCGACCTGACAGGCACCGAGCAGACCCTATTGCATTCGAATGACTTCGAGCCCCGCCCCTTTACTTAACCATCTCTTCATTTGAAAGACATGTTAACATTTACAGTAGTGAGCAAATGCAATTGGAACGCCTCAATATGTGTTTTATAGACCTGCATGCAACCCTCTGGGTGTGAGAATTTCAATTTCCGTTCAGTAATCAGTGATACAGAAACACCAGGCGCTCGTGTGTGAAAACGTCAGACTGCTTTGTGCTTTAGGCATCTTAAACAACCTCTAAAAAGTCTCTTGCATTTTACCATTTGTGACTCTGTGTTCCTTTTCCCTGACAATTTTCCCAGATTTTCAGTGACAGTGGTTTGATTTCACACCAAATAAAAAATACAGAAGCAATGGGGTGTTCTAATACATGTGCACCCTGCTGTGAATATACTGTAGAACCTAGATAAAGGGGCATTCAGAACAGAAAATAGGAGGCGCTTTTTTACACAGAGAATCGTGAGGGTCTGGAACCAACTCCCCAGTAATGTTGTTGAAGCTGACACCCTGGGATCCTTCAAGAAGCTGCTTGATGAGATTCTGGGATCAATAAGCTACTAACAACCAAACGAGCAAAGATGGGCCGAATGGGGCCTCCTCTCGTTTGGAAACTTTTTTATGTTCTTAAGCTAGCTGTTAATAATTCAAACTAGCCTAGCAAATACAGTGCCGAGGAAGCCTGCTCTGTGGAGTGTGAACCCAGGACTTCTGACTCTCTCAGTCCTTCAGTTTTGGATGATAAAGAATAACTTTGAGTATGGCCAGGTTCACAGTTACAAAATGGACTGGAGCTATGCAGGTTTTGTCTAGAGGCTGTCCAAATCTGAGGAAAATCACAGTCTGTCGCAGAGTCACCATATTCTGCAGTTACACTGACCTGGAGTCGCTGGGTTTTATGTGAAATTAACAGATGTGTTGTCTCCTTCAAACAGTATAAGTTTGTTAAGACCGGAGTTGAGGGTTTGAAAATGTAGACCAATGAGAAGTCTTGTGTGATGATGCAAATTAGTTCAGAGTGTGGCCTATTAAAGTCATACATTAACATTAATTTGCCTGTTTTGACAGCGTTCCGTGATGCAGCGGTCTGATTTCACATGCACAAATAAAACGTGATGTTATTGAAGCTGACGCCCTGGGATCCTTCAAGAAGCTGCTTGATGAGATTATTATTATTAGTTTATTTAGCAGACGCCTTTATCCAAGGCGACTTACAGAGACTAGGGTGTGTGAACTATGCATCAGCTGCAGAGTCACTTACAACTACGTCTCACCTGAAAGACGGAGCACAAGGAGGTGAAGTGACTCACTCAGGGTCACACAGTGAGTCAGTGGCTGAGGTGGAACCGGGGACCTCCTGGTTACAAGCCCTTTTCTTTAACCACTGGACCACACAGCCTCCTTCTGGGATCAATAAGCTACTAACAACCAAACGAGCAAAGATGGGCCGAATGGGGCCTCCTCTCGTTTGGAAACTCATGTTTTTAAGAAACCTACAGACGCAGTGGGGCAGCAGTGTGGAGTAGCGGTTAGGGCTCTGGACTCTTGACCGGAGGGTCGTGGGTTCAATCCCAGGTGGGGGGACACTGCTGCTGTACCCTTGAGCAAGGTACTTTACCCAGATTGCTCCAGTAAAAACCCAGCTGTATAAATGGGTAATTGTATGTAAAAATAATGTGATATCTTGTAACAATTGTAAGTCGCCCTGGATAAGGGCGTCTGCTAAGAAATAAATACTTTAATAAATGTACACGCTGCTGTACTGTCACTAAAAGGTGTTGTTATGAAGAGATTGATTGCAGTCCTGTTTGTGTTGGTACAGTAGCTGCCCAGAAACACATGCTGCTTCGTGCATTGAAGACTAAACACAATTTTGCATATGTTTTAATAATCTGCATTTCTGATCAGGCGATTACATTTCTGTTTGCATGGATTGTTTTGTTTAGTCTAGAACTTGCACTGTCTATAAAAATATCGAGAAAGCAGCTGGGTGGAGGAAGAGATTGGTTTTAAAAGCGTTGGTTATTGACATTAGCTTGACAAAGAGAGGCGATAATTCCTAGTGAGGAAAGAGGCTGTGGGGTATGATTGGTATCATTGAAGTGTCAGTTTTCTGTAGTATCTTATGCAAGGTTTGGTTCCACTCTGTGAAATTGGCTACTTTGCATAGAGACTTCCTGTAATTGTGTAATAGAAAAGTTCGCTGGGAAATTTCCACTGAACTTGGTTGAACTTTGGCAGAAACACCCTTCTCGCTGTGCTTGAGAAACAGCCCCAATTCAAGGGCTGCTTCAAAAACCTTTCAATGTGACAAACAACACAGAAGCCAAGCTGAATGATATTTCACTTTCTTTGTGCTGAGAGCAGAACGCTGGATCGTGTTTCCAATGATTTGGGGAAAGGAAACAGCGACACTGAAAGAAGGATTCTTGTGATAATACTTGACTGTACCTCCTCACTTACATGGCAGAATGTTTTCTGTTTACAATCCGTTTAGTTTTGTGTGTGTGTGTGTGTGTTTTTAGAAATTATTATTCTGATTGAGCAGGCTTAGTAACCAGTCTCCTTTTTCACCCCTGGGGACTGTTTCTGAAAAGCTGGGTTCGTTTTAGTGAAGACTCTGCAGGACTGCCTTTCTAATTGCTTATATGCAATTGGCATTCTTCCAGTAGTTTAATCACACAGACTTGTGCTCTAATTTACAATGCTTCCCTATGCTTTACCAGACCTCTCTGTGCTTTACAATGCTTCCCTATGCTTTACCAGACCTCTCTGTGCTTTACAATGCTTCCCTATGCTTTACCAGACCTCTCTGTGCTTTACAATGCTTCCCTATGCTTTGCCATACCTCTCTGTGCTTTACAATGCTTCCCTATGCTTTACCAGACCTCTCTGTGCTTTACAATGCTTCCCTATGCTTTGCCATACCTCTCTGTGCTTTACAATGCTTCCCTATGCTTTACCAGACCTCTCTGTGCTTTACAATGCTTCCCTATGCTTTACCACACCTCTCTGTGCTTTACAATGCTTCCCTATGCTTTATCAGACCTCTCTGTGCTTTACAATGCTTCCCTATGCTTTACCAGACCTCTCTGTGCTTTACAATGCTTCCCTACCTCTCTGACAGCTCAACCCAACACTTCCAGAGGAAAGTATGCAATCACTCAACCATGCGTGCAATGCAACCAGACAGGCATTCGCATTTCATATTTCGAATGCATCTACCCAAGACCTTAGAGATATCTGTAAGAAAACAAAACTGTTTCCTTAATATCTCTTGAGACCCTGAGTGCAGACACACCATGCAGACACAGCAAGCCATTCCAAATCACAGTGGTCTGGTTTTACTGTCATCATACAGGCAACGTTATACAGAGAAACGCATGACTACTAGAGAATAAGAACTAGCCCTTATACAGAGAAACGGATCATAGAATTACTTGGCTCTTATCGCTGGACAGTTAGCGATCTCGACTCCTTCTCCGTTTTCCAAAGAGTCTCCAGTTTCCCACAATAGATATATCCTCCAACCCCCAGCCTCTACTCGCTGAATCCCACACATTCCCCAGACGCGACGAGAGAGCCCCCTCTCCTTATCTCTCTTCAGCGCGGACCCCGAATGTGTCTCATCTTCATTTGGGAAGTGAAGCAGCTCCTCACTTAACATAAGAACATAAGAGAGAGGAGGCCCCATTCAGCCCATCTTGCTCGTTTGGTTGTTAGTAGCTTATTGATCCCAGAATCTCATCAAGCAGCTTCTTGAAGGATCCCAGGGTGTCAGCTTCAACAACATTACTGGGGAGTTGGTTCCAGACCTTCACGATTCTCTGTGTAAAAAAGTGCCTCGTATTTTCTGTTCTGAATGCCCCTTTGTCTAAGCTCCATCATGGCTAAACTACAGCTCCCAGCATGCCCCAGCACCCGCGGCAATGGCGAGGGATGCTGGGAGTTGTAGTTCTTTATGAATATAAGAATGTTTACAAACGAGAGGAGGCCCCATTCGGCCCATCTTGCTCGTTTGGTTGTTAGTAGCTTATTGATCCCAGAATCTCATCAAGCAGCTTCTTGAAGGATCCCAGGGTGTCAGCTTCAACAACATTACTGGGGAGTTGGTTCCAGACCCTCACAATTCTCTGTGTAAAAAAAGCACCTCCTATTTTCTGAATGCCCCTTTATCTAATTTGTGACCCCTGGTTTCTTTTTTCAGGTTGAAAAAGTCCCCTGGGTCGACATTGTCTATACCTTTTAGGATTTTGAATGCTTGAATCAGATCGCCGCGTAGTCTTCATTGTTCAAGACTGAATAGTTTCAATTCTTTGAGCCTGTCTGCATACGACATGCCTTTTAAACCCGGGATAATTCTGGTCGCTCTTCTTTGCACTCTTTCTAGAGCAGCAATATCCAGAACAGATGTCATCTCTGAGACATTACATGGTCAGAGTCAGTGTCTCCAGGCTCTGCAGCCCTGGTCAGATTTAAATACATGTTTATGAGTGATTTGAGAAGGGACTGTGAAGAGGCCGTTTTTCTCTTCCAAGGCAATGACTTACAATGGCACGCTGGGTCATATTTACAGCTGATCTTAATATAGGGATTTTAAAAGTAGTTACATCATTTGATCTTAGTGCACAGATAGGGTTACAGGTCTCTAACACACACACACGGCATGCCTTCCAATTCTGGCCTGTCAGAGCTGTATAAATAGATTGATAACTGACCCGTCTACTGCGCTTGATTCACTGGCATCCCTTCAGTTCCACTCTCCAGGGAGAGGGAGAGGGAGAAGGAGAGGGAGAGTAGAACTGAGGGAGAGAGAGAGGGAGAGGGAGAGGGAGAGTGGAACTGAGGGAGAGGGAGAGGGAGAGGGAGAGAGAGAGGGAGAGTGGAACTGAGGGAGAGGGAGAGGGAGAGTGGAACTGAGGGAGAGGGAGAGGGGAACTGAGGGAGAGGGAGAGTGGGAACTGAGGGAGAGTGGGAACTGAGGGAGAGGGAGAGGGAGAGAGAGACAGAGAGAGAGGGAGAGGGGAACTGAGGGAGAGGGAGAGTGGAACTGAGGGAGAGGGAGAGGGGAACTGAGGGAGAGGGAGAGGGAGAGTGGGAACTGAGGGAGAGGGAGAGGGAGAGTGGAACTGAGGGAGAGGGAGAGAGAGAGGGGAACTGGGAGAGGGAGAGGGAGAGTGGAACTGAGGGTGAGGGAGATGAACTGAGGGAGAGGGAGAGGGAGAGTGGAACTGAGAGAGAGGGAGAGGGAGAGGGGAACTGAGAGAGAGGGAGAGTGGGAACTGAGGGAGAGGGAGAGGGAGAGTGGAACTGAGAGAGAGGGAGAGGGAGAGTGGGAACTGAGGGAGAAGGAGAGGGAGAGTGGAACTGAGAGAGAGGGAGAGGGAGAGTGGGAACTGAGGGAGAGGGAGAGGGAGAGTGGAACTGAGGGAGAGGGAGAGGGAGAGTGGAACTGAGAGAGAGGGAGAGGGAGAGGAACTGATGGAGAAGGAGAGTGAAACTGAGGGAGAGGGAGAGAGGGAGAGGGAGAGTGGAACTGAGGGAGAGGGAGAGAGAGTGAGAGTGGAAATGAGAGAGAGGGAGAGGGAGAGGAACTGAGGGAGAGGGAGAGAGAGAGGGATAGTGGAACTGAGAGAGAGGGAGAGGGATAGTGGAACTGAGGGAGAGGGAGAGAGAGAGTGAGAGTGGAAATGAGAGAGAGGGAGAGGGAGAGGAACTGAGGGAGAGGGAGAGAGAGAGGGATAGTGGAACTGAGAGAGAGGGAGAGGGAGAGGGATAGTGGAACTGAGGGAGAGGGAGAGAGAGAGTGAGAGTGGAAATGAGAGAGAGGGAGAGGGAGAGTGGAACTGAGGGAGAGTGGAACTGAGATCTGAGGGGCCTGGGAGATTGTGTGTGTGTACAAGATGTACAGCTAACTTTCTGCTGATCTATAAAAACATAAGAACCACAGAAAATTCACAAACGAGAGGCGGCCGTTCGGCCCCTCCATACTCGTCCGGGTCCGAGTAGCTGTTTGATCTCAGAACTTTGTCAAGTCTTAATGGATTCATGTGATTCTGCCTCAACAACATAAGGAAGCCCGTTTGGGCCTCACAGCACTCTGTCCGAAGAAGAAAGCTTGTTCTTGTTCTGTGCCTGTACTGAAGCGAGTTCAAGCAGATGCAGGTGGGCGTCATGAGAACAGGCCAGATTCTCAGAGCTATTTACTCGAAATAATTTGCATTAGCGTGCTTGTTTTGTTCAGACAGCAGAAACCCATCCGATAAAGTTACCAAACCAGAAACAAGCGACCCTGACCTGAAACCCCTTCAGGTGCACAAGGAACTGAGCGGCCCGGTCAAACGGTTTCTTCTAAAAACCTACGCGAGAGAGACTCGGGCATCGCGAGGAAGGAAACGGACCGTTTGGAACCTCGGTGCATTTCAGACCCTGTTTCGTGCGCCTCGTTGCAAAATCAGGAAAGTTAGCATCGTTTTTGATTTGTGGGATCACGCGTGTACCTTAAAGGGTTAATGCAGGGCTTGTGGGTAATCTCAAGCTGCAGTAAATAGGGAATCCAGCCCATTGTGTTTCAACTTGATGGCAAAAGAGATGAGGATATCTGTTTGTTTTTTATTGAAGATTTCTGATCCCATGGTTACAAAGAACAAAAACAAAGTTTGAGCCCTGGGTAGTGAAATCGATTCAGAGTCAGTCCCTTTCAGCCCATCTTGCTCGTTTGGTTGTAGCTTATTGATCCCAGAATCTCATCAAGCAGCTTCTTGAAGGATCCCAGGGTGTCAGCTTCAACAACATTACTGGGGAGTTGGTTCCAGACCCTCACAATTCTCTGTGTAAAAAAGCGCCTCCTATTTTCTGTTCTGAATGCCCCTTTATCTAATTTGTGACCCCTGGTCCTTGTTTCTTTTTTCAGGTCCCCTGGGTCGACATTGTCTATACCTTTTAGGATCTTGAATGCTTGAATCAGATCGCCGCGTAGTCTTCTTTGTTCAAGACTGAACAGATTCAATTCTTTGAGCCTGTCTGCATACGACATGCCTTTTAAACCCGGGATAATTCTGGTCGCTCTTCTTTGCACTCTTTCTAGAGCGGCAATATCCTTCTTGTAGCGAGATGAGAAGAGTTTTTGCAGTAAGATCTCGCTGCACAGAAGATACAGTGTGTGTGTTTTTAGTGGATACACAGAGTTTCCCCAGTTCCAGTACCAGCAGGGTCTGTGTACCATCCAGCGCTGTCTCCACTCTGGGAGAGACAGCGACTCACATCAGTGTTGGAGGACAGCCAGTACTCTGACTAACACTCCCACGCTGCTGAGTCTCTGAGTCTCTCAATGGAGGCAGATCATTCAGCCTTGAGCCTGCTTCCCTCCCACTGAAACCCTCACAAAAGCAGGAGCTATAGCATAAAGGAGAACGCGACTCAACAGCTCTTAAAGGGCTAAGGACGCAAAGCTTTTAAAAGCCTCTCAGTCAGTGGGGGGAAGCAGCTGCTTGTTAACGACAGGAAATAAGTCGTTGAACGGGTGGGGGAGAAGCTTCACTCTTGAAGGGAAATAACCAAACACAAACTGAACGCATCACTTGGTTTCTTAACCCAGGTGCAAAGCCAGATTCTGTGTTCTAGAATGAAAAGTTGAGCATGTGCTTCTTTCAAAACTGCACACGCCTATATAGGGCAGCAGTGTGGAGTAGTGGTTAGGACTCTTGACCGAAGGGTCATGGGTTCAATCCCAGGTGGGGGGGACACTGCTGCTGTACCCTTGAGCAAGGTACTTTACCTAGATTGCTCCAGTAAAAACCCAACTGTATAAATGGGGAATTGTATGTAAAAATAATGTGATATCTTGTAACAACAGTAAGTCGCCCTGGATAAGGGCGTCTGCTAAGAAATAAATAATAATAATAATAATAATAATAATAATAATATAAGGAATGGAATACACAGCCTGGAAGTGTTATGTCATTTGTTTGCTGGCTGCAGCCACGGAAACAGACCCATTCAGATTTGCCTATGCTGTGTCTTATCACACCAGGTTTGTTATGCAAATGGTTTATGAGCTACGTCACTGAAAAGGTAACATCGGCAGCCCAGAAAGGGCTTCATGCATCGCTGATAAAATCAAACCATTGTCTCCCACAACTCCTGCCTATTCACGCGACACGTCTGCAAAGTCACCGCTAAGGAAATACACACTAAAGGCCAGACCTAGAGCGACCTGCAAACCAGGAGAGATTATACGAGCGCCATCAGAAAGGCGAGGTGAACGATACGCAGGTAAGGCAACCCTGCACATTTCTGTAACCTTAACTTGAAATCTAGGTGGCTGGTTTCACTGCAGGGGTTCTTGTCGAGGCTGGTTTCACAGCCCCTGGTTAGCTTGAACTACCTCATGTTATCTCAGGTAAGGAAGTCTCCCCTATGGGGAGCACAGTGTGTGAGATCCTCTGCTTCACCTGCTAGGATATTTATAACTCTCTGTGTAACAAAACAAATTGCTTCCTACCTTCTGATCTAGAGTCACTTGGGTTAGCTTTACCTTGTAGACCGCTTGTCATTAAGTCCTGGAATCACAGTGTGGTCCAGTGGTTAAAGAAAAGGGCTTGTAACCAGGAGGTCCCCGGTTCCACCTCAGCCACTGACTCACTGTGTGACCCTGAGCAAGTCACTTCACCTCCTTGTGCTCCGTCTTTCAGGTGAGACGTAGTTGTAAGTGACTCTGCAGCTGATGCATAGTTCACACACCCTAGTCTCTGTAAGTCGCCTTGGATAAAGGCGTCTGCTAAATAAACAAATAATAATAATAATAATCATCCTAGAACCAAAGTCATCGCATTTATCTTGCTCTTAATTGTATTAATACTTGCACTGTGATCCTTGAAATGTATTTTTGTCTACGACTGTCAGTCGCCCTGGATAAGGGCGTCTGCTAAGAAATAAATAATAATAATAATAATAATAATAATAATAATAATAATAATAATAATAATAATAATAATAATCAACCTAGTTGCCCTTCTGTGCTTATACACACTGCAGAATAGACACATACTGTACAATTAAAGTTGTCTGCAGGGAGTTTATTTTATTTATTTATTTTTTTAAATTACAGTCAGGCAATACTGTACATTGGACGCCTCTGAATTCAAAGGAGAGCCCCTCAGAGACATTAAACATGCGGCTCAGCCACGTGAAAATAAAGGCCGGTTTAAATTTCTGGTGTTTTGCTCGTTTTTAAAACATTTTGAAACTAAACTGATGTTGTACCAGCATTCAAACTTAGGTATCTGATTTAGATTAAAATACTATTGAACCGTCTCGTCTCGGGAGCTGTGGCGGGAGATTAGCGAGACAGCTCGAATTTAATTTAGTAGATCTGTCAGTTTTATATTGTAAACTCATCATAAAAAAAAAATATTAATTAAATAACGTTGCTCTTTTATTAAAAGGCCTACAATGTGTTTTTAAAATCACTGAAGTAAACTGTAGTGTTTCGGCGTGGGATTCTGCAGTAAAATCGGGTGGTTGTTTTTTATAAGGGCATGTACGTATCGCAGTACAGAAATTAGACAAAAAGTATTTTACAGGGGTATACAAAATAAATAAATAAATAAATAAATAAATAAATAAATAAATAAAAATGAATCGGCACTTCTTACACTGCCTGGTGCATCATGGGAACAATTCGGTTGCCACGGAGATAAAAAAATAAAGTCACAAAATTAAACTTACAAACCACAAATGTCACTGGTCCGCCTTTTTTTAAAAAAAATATGTATTATTTATTTTTTAAAGCGGGGGGGTTTACAGTTTATCGCGTCCCGTGTGGTGTTTCTCTCTCTCTCTTTCTCTCTCTCTCTCTCTCTCTCTCTCTCTCTCTCTCTCTCTCTCTCTTTCTCTTTCTCTGCCGTTATGTTAAGAAATAACACAATGGTTGCTTTTGTTAAAAAGGGGTCATTTTGAATCAGAATTGACAATTGCAACCAGAGAGGGAGGGAGAGAGAGAGAGAAAGAGAGACTGAATGGCGCTCTGCTCAATACTGGAGGAACAACACAGAGACATACGCGCTGTGTTTAATTAATGTTTGATATCAGATGCACCGCTACATTATTTCTCTCCTCGATACTTGCTAAAAAAAAACAGGGGCGGAGCTGTTTCATTTCCTCTGTGAAAAACGAGAGAGGGAAGGAGGGGGGGTCCTGAATTGTATATGAAAAGGCGTCATTGTAACCCAGCTTGCAAGCTCGCTAGCTCGGGGAGTCTGCAATACTAATGCACGGAGACCGGGAGCAATGCAATAATATATACGAGCAAATGTAATGTAAAGACGAGGGCTACCCTTTGCAGGGGTGCATTAAATGCAATATTATTAGTATTGATATGTGCGTGCGCGGTTATTTATATTTCAAAGCGACCGTGCCGTTTGTAAAGGGAAGGCACACACACGACTCCAAAAATGCTGCAGTTTCGCGTCTCATCAACCTACACAGGAGTAATAATGAGGATCGGCTGTGAAATATGCAGAATTGCTCAATGGTTAATGGATATCCATCCTTACACGAACAACACGGCTGTGAATATATGAGAGACCCGAACAGGCAATGGGTAAGCTGCTTTTAAATGCGTTTCTCATGATTATTATTATTATTATTATTATTATTATTATTATTATTATTATTATTATTCAACCACTCGTGCGTGTTGCGATATCGTGTCGCGACATTGCGTGGTCGTGTCGCGATTCTGTAGCGGTTGTATCTAAAATGAACTGGCAAATTGTGAAAATGAAGCCCAGCGATAATTTCGGTGTAGGTTTTTCTGGGTTTTTTTCCTGTGCTGTCAACGTGAAACGGCTAAAATAATTACGGTAGCGTTAAACTAAGCCACCTTGAGGAAATACACGCAGACGTACATTTATATTGTCACTGTGTCGTTGTGTTTTGAATTTATCGATGATAAAATGCAGTGGGCGCCGGGGTTTGCCTCAGCTGTGGAGTTCCGCAGCGCCTGTATTTATTATAAGCCTGTATGCTTCCTATTCTGCAGACTGGAAGTAGTTTATATCACCCTGTTGTTGTTTTTTTTTTGGTCATAAAGCTCGGTCCTGGATCTTTCTTTCATTTTTGTCTGAGGTGTGAGAGGCTCGGAAGCTGTGTTGCTGTTTTTCCCCCTCAGATATTTCTGTATATGCTGCTGTTTCGGAGAGACTTCTCAGGGAAACCCGTTATTTACATGAAAACAAATATACTATAAACACGACCCAGCCTTTAATAACCCTACAGCACCTCATTTAAAAGCTAGAATGACAAATGCACCTTTTTTTTAAAAAAAAAATACGTATTATTTAAACATTTAATTCTACAGCATCGCTCGATCTGTGTTATTTTTTAGTGTGACGCGTATTATGCTGTATAAGGCAGACCTGCATTCATACACAGAAACACACAGCGCACAGACTGAATATATGAAGAATTATGACCACTTTATTTTATGCTCTATATAATCCATGTAGTTTACTATATCATTAACCTATATCTTAATCTGCATCTAATCCAATTCCATACAATAAACCACACACAATGTTACAGTGTGTAATACAAGTCCAGAGAGGTCATGTTAAGGTTATACAATTATTATTTATTTCTTAGCAGACGCCCTTATCCAGGGCGATTTACAATCGTAAGCAAATACATTTCAAGTGTTACAGTACAAGTCATACAATAAGAGCAAGAAATACAATAACTTTTGTTCAAGTGTGACAAACCACAATTCAATAATACAGCAGATAATAGTGATAGTTACATCAGGATATGATTAAATAGTGATAGTTACATCAGGATGTGATTAAATACAAAATACTACAGGTTAAACACTTGGCAGATTACAGTATTCTGAAGTACAGGATTAAATGCAGTAAAATAGGGGGCAGATAAGAGCAAAATAAAGCACATTTAAATGAAGGGTGATAGTGTCCCAGGATACAAACAGAGGAGTTCTACAGGTGCTGTTTGAAGAGGTGAGTCTTGAGGAGGCGCCGGAATGTGGTCAGGGACTGGGCAGTCCTGACATCTGTAGGAAGGTCATTCCACCACTGCGGAGCAAGGGTGGAGAAGGAGCGGGCTCTGGAGGCAGGGGAGCGTAGCGGAGGTAGAGCCAGTCTTCTAGTGCAGGAGGAGCGGAGAGGTCGAGTGGGGGTGTAGGGAGAGATGAGGGTCTGGAGGTAGCTGGGTGCAGACTGGTCAAGGCATCTGTAGGCGAGTACAAGAGTCTTGAACTGGATGCGAGCGGTGATCGGGAGCCAGTGGAGCGAGCGGAGTAGTGGAGTAGCGTGGGACAATGCCACAGTTCTGCCCCACCTAGAATACTGTGTGCACAGGAGAAGGGCAACTAGGCTGATCCCAGGACTGAGTTACAAAACCTACGTGGACAGGTTAAAATCTCTTCAGCCTCGAAAAAAGCAGGGAGAGAGGGGACTTGAAAATCAGACATGGAATAAAGTGAACCGAGACTTCAAATTTAAGAGAGAGGAGAACAAGGGGCATCGATGGAAGATGGGTAAAAGGAAGTTTCAAGCAGAAGTTAGGAAAAACTTTGACGCAGGGGGTTATAAATGCATGGAATAGCTTACCAGGTTCAGTGGAGGATCTAAAACACCCCTATTGCCCTGTTGACACCCCTATTGCCCTGTCAACACCCCTATTGCCCTGTCGACACCCCTACTGCTTCTCCTGTGTGTGCGTTTTGTGATTGTACACTCTTTAGTGTTTCAGCCTTCCTGTCTGCATTCTAGGCCTAGCAGGTTTTTGAAGAGTGTTTTGAAGCGCCCTCGTTCATCTCTGGTCATAACTGCCAATGCATTTTTATAAAGAACATAAGAAAGTTTCCAAACGAGAGGAGGCCCCATTCGGCCCATCTTGCTCGTTTGGTTGTTAGTAGCTTATTGATCCCAGAATCTCATCAAGCAGCTTCTTGAAGGATCCCAGGGTGTCAGCTTCAACAACATTACTGGGGAGTTGGTTCCAGACCCTCACAATTCTCTGTGTAAAAAAAGTGCCTCCTATTTTCTGTTCTGAATGCCCCTTTATCTAATCTCCATTCCCCTGGTCCTTGTTTCTTTTTTCAGGTCCCCTGGGTCGACATTGTCTATACCTTTTAGGATTTTGAATGCTTGAATCAGATCACCGCGTAGTCTTCTTTGTTCAAGACTGAATAGATTCAATTCTTTCAGCCTGTCTGCATACGACATGCCTTTTAAACCCGGGATAATTTTGGTCGCTCTTCTTTGCACTCTTTCTAGAGCAGCAATATCCTTTTTGTAACGAGGTGACCAGAACTGAACACGATATTCTAGGTGAGGTCTTCCTAATGCATTGTAAAGTTTTAACATTACTTC
Organism: Acipenser ruthenus; assembly: GCF_902713425.1. NCBI lineage: Eukaryota > Metazoa > Chordata > Actinopteri > Acipenseriformes > Acipenseridae > Acipenser > Acipenser ruthenus. Next base: position 17,547 of record NW_026708274.1, read on the forward strand.
CCTTGATTTAAATTCATCACAATATATCCGAGCATCTTGTTGGCCTTTTTTATAGCTTCCCCACATTGTCTAGATGAAGACATTTCTGAGTCAACATAAACTCCTAGATCTTTATCATAGATTCCTTCTTCAATTTCAGTATCTCCCATATGATATTTATAATGGATCAGGAAACCGTCAACGTTTCCTGATCAAGAGGCATTGTGGGATATTTGTACCTGTGGTTTTTAAAACAGGTGTTCATTTGTCATGCTGTTGTCACAGATCTGGTGTTTTGAAAAAGCACTTAGGGAAGTATGATTATCATAATATCTGGTTTCGGATGAAGGCCAGTTGTGTTCAACCCAACCCAGGTTCCCTTTCCTTGGGTACAGCCGACGCACATGACAGTCAGGATTTTGCCAGCGCTCCAGATAAGAGTTAGACTCATCGAGTCGTTTACTGTCCCATTTAGACACTGTGTGAGGCTTCACCTTGAAGTCATGAGTGCTGATCTGATTCAAACATTCAAAATCCTAAAAGGTATAGACAATGTCGACCCAGGGGACTTGAACAACCTGAAAAAAGAAACCAGGGGTCACAAATGGAGATTAGATAAAGGGGCATTCAGAACAGAAAATAGGAGGCGCTTTTTTACACAGAGAATTGTGAGGGTCTGGAACCAACTCCCCAGTAATGTTGTTGAAGCTGACACCCTGGGATCCTTCAAGAAGCTGCTTGATGAGATTCTGGGATCAATAAACTACTAACAACCAAACGAGCAAGATGGGCTGAATGGGGCCTCCTCTCGTTTGGAAACTGTCTTATGTTCTTATATAATCCTGACTTCAATGCTGTCTTATGGGGTATGCCTCACCCTTGTGTTTGAATTGTAATGCTACGTTTGAATTGCTGTACAAAAACTTGCTCTAACAATCAAAGCAAAAAAAAGAACAATTATTCTTATTTGCTTCATTGAACGCAAACAATAACACAGAAACGTCTTTTAATTCCAAAAGAAATTTCTCAGTTTGTTTGCCTGGCCTAGAAAGTCTGTTGCTAGGTTACACCATTGGTCATTTCAGATGCTTCCCTATGCTTTACCACACCTCTCTGTGCTTTACAATGCTTCCCTATGCTTTACCACACCTCTCTGTGCTTTACAATGCTTCCCTATGCTTTACCAGACCTCTCTGTGCTTTACAATGCTTCCCTATGCTTTACCACACCTCTCTGTGCTTTACAATGCTTCCCTATGCTTTACCAGACCTCCCTGTGCTTTACAATGCTTCCCTGTGCTTTACCAGACCTCTCTGTGCTTTACAATGCTTCCCTGTGCTTTACCAGACCTCTCTGTGCTTTACAATGCTTCCCTGTGCTTTACCAGACCTCTCTGTGCTTTACAATGCTTCCCTATGCTTTACCAGACCTCTCTGTGCTTTACAATGCTTCCCTATGCTTTACCAGACCTATGTGCTTTACAATGCTTCCCTATGCTTTACCACACCTCTGTGCTTTACAATGCTTTCCTATGCTTTAGCAGACCTCCCTGTGCTTTACAATGCTTTCCTATGCTTTACCAGACCTCTCTGTGCTTTACAATGCTTCCCTATGCTTTACCAGACCTCTCTGTGCTTTACAATGCTTCCCTATGCTTTACCAGACCTCTCTGTGCTTTACAATGCTTCCCTATGCTTTACCAGACCTCTCTGTGCTTTACAATGCTTCCCTATGCTTTACCAGACCTCTCTGTGCTTTACAATGCTTCCCTATGCTTTACCACACCTCTCTGTGCTTTACAATGCTTCCCTATGCTTTGCCAGACCTCCCTGTGCTTTACAATGCTTCCCTATGCTTTACCAGACCTCTCTGTGCTTTACAATGCTTCTCTATGCTTTACCAGACCTCTCTGTGCTTTACAATGCTTCCCTATGCTTTACCATGCTTTGATTACATTTGATCCATGTATACTGTCTACTTGTGGGATGAAAAATCCTCCAAATGTTAACCAGGTCAAAAATATTTAATACAGTGGTCAGCTCCCTGACAGATTGGGGATGGGGTTCCCCGTGGTTTCTATCTTTATTAAAATCCATAGAACAATTAAAATCTCCCCCCACCACGAGGAAATTATCTGTACTGCAACCCCTGAGTACCTGACTGAGCTTTTTAAAAAATAAAATCCTCTCCGCCCCAACATTTGGTGCATAAATATTAATAAAATCAATAAAAATACCAGCGTGTTTTATCTGTACTTTTAAAAGTCGACCTTGAATAATCTCCTCAATAGATAAAATCTCCGCCCCAAATCCTGGAGAAAATAAAACAGACTACGCGTTGATCTGATTCAAACATTCAAAATCCTAAAAGGTATTGACAATGTCGACCCAGGGGACTTTATCAACCTGAAAAAAGAAACCAGGGGTCACATATGGAGATTAGATAAAGGGGCATTCAGAAAATAGGAGGCACTTTTTTACACAGAGAATTGTGAGGGTCTGGAACCAACTCCCCAGTAATGTTGTTGAAGCCGACACCCTGGGATCCTTCAAGAAGCTGCTTGATGAGATTCTGGGATCAATAAGCTACTAACAACCAAACGAGCAAGATGGGCTGAATGGGGCCTCCTCTCGTTTGTAAAATTTCTTAAGTGCTATAGAGGCATTAAACAGCAGATGTTCTGCACAAATTTCATTCGAAAACAACCCCAGTGCTGTGTTTTCCGCCATCTTGAAAGATCTCTCTTCGTAACACACTTCAATAAAAGTTAACTTGCACAGTTCCACGACAGAACACTCCTTGCCTTTTGAACACAGCCCTGTCTCCGAAGTCCCTGGACTTTTGTAAAGTGAAGCTGCTTAACAGAACCTCCCACCAGATTATAATCGGTTTATTATTGTTTAATGATTTCAAAACCTGGGATTTCGCCCCGGGGCTACAGTGCAAAACTGCCTTATCGTAGCATCTTTCTGCTGCGTTAAACTTGTAGAAGAGACTCCAAACACAGTATGGCACACAGCTCTGGATAAAAGTTTAGTATTGATACCTGAGTCTGGGATCTCCAGGGGCTTAAGAATGCTGCAAGTCTGGTTTTACTGTTGTAGCCTTTATCCTACCTGACAATAAACATAAAATCAGATTACAAAAGAGATGACGTGGAGTTTCTTGGCATTGTGTTTGTGAAGCACAGTCGGCTGTGCCCCTGTTTGCTTTGGAAGCTCGTTGCTTTGAGTTGCAGAGCTGGGAATCGACGCGGACGGTTGAGGACATGGCTTGTTTGACTTTCCGGTGGAGGTGAGCTTTGATTTCTCTTAGGGGGTGAGGGAGCAGTTCAGTCTCTGTGCCTCAAGCCTGTCATAAGAACTTAAGAAAGTTTCCAAACGAGAGGAGGCCCCCATTCGGCCCATCTTGCTCGTTTGGTTGTAGCTTATTGATCCCAGAATCTCATCCAGCAGCTTCTTGAAGGATCCCAGGGTGTCAGCTTCAACAACATTACTGGGGAGTTGGTTCCAGACCCTCAATTCTCTGTGTGAAAAAAGCACCTCCTATTTTCTGAATGCCTCTTTATCTAATTTGTGACCCCTGGTCCTTGTTTCTTTTTTCAGGTCCCCTGGGTCGACATTGTCTATACCTTTTAGGATTTTAAATGCTTGAATCAGATCACCGCGTAGTCTTCTTTGCTCAAGACTGAATAGATTCAATTCTTTGAGCCTGTCTGCATACGACATGCCTTTTAAACCCGGGATAATTCTGGTCGCTCTTCTTTGCACTCTTTCTAGAGCAGCAGTGCTGTACGAGGGTGGCTCTTAAAGGGGATGTCTTCTGGTGTTGTGGTGTGTGTTAAAGGGGATGTTTCATGTAGACTGGGATAGTAAACTAGAGAAGAGAATGCGAGAGAAAGCGATTCTCTCTCTGCGAGCCGCGTGATTTTATATAGGAGAACCAAAAGCGATGGTTTTCAGCGAAGACGGTCACGCGCAGCCGCAGATTGTGACGTCACCTACCAACAGCCAATCAGGAAAGAGTAGGAGGTTCCTTCACTTTAATTTCAGACTTCCTGGCGTTGTACAATACAGGAAGTAGTTAGCAATATATTAATAAAAATTATGCAGAATGGTGGGCTGTGGGTGTACAGTGAATATGAAATACACTTAATTATGTAAATTAGGTCATATATATAATTTTGTGCTAAACTGCACATTGAAAATAATTCCGCACCTGCTATAACATAAGCATTTTTTTTTTGATAAATTAACTGCATACAGAGTTTTAAAAGATAAAGCAAAACGTTTTATTTGGTGTACATATATGATATTTTAACAGTTTTTTGTAACAAAATTAATACAAAACGAGAGGGGGGGTTACAATTAGGTTTTATAAAAAAATATTTCTGATGTTTCGCTCCTCAGTTTTTGTCTTCAGTTCTGTCAAAAGTGTTTTATTTTCCCGCTGGTATTTACTGTTTGTTGCTCGGCAACCAAAATCCACAGTACCTGCAGCCGTGACGTGACAACGGACCGTCCACTGAGTTTACCCTGCCCCTGGGCACGCCCCTTCAGTGTGATTGGATGGATGTCCAGTCTCTCTCTCCCCTCTCCTCTCTTACTCACTCACTCTCTCTCTCTCCCCTCCTCTCTCTCTCCTCTCTCTCCCCTCCTCTCTCTCTCTCTCTCCCCTCCTCTCTTACTCTCTCTCTCTCTCCCCTCCTCTCTCTCCTCTCTCTCCCCTCCTCTCTCTCTCTCTCTCTCCCCTCCTCTCTTACTCTCTCTCTCTCTCCCCTCCTCTCTCTCTCCTCTCTCTCCCCTCCTCTCTCTCTCTCTCTCCCCTCCTCTCTTACTCTCTCTCTCTCTCCCCTCCTCTCTTACTCTCTCTCTCTCTCCCCTCCCCTCTCTCTCTCTCCCCTCCTCTCTTACTCTCTCTCTCTCTCCCCTCCTCTCTCTCCTCTCTCTCCCCTCCTCTCTCTCTCTCTCTCTCCCCTCCTCTCTTACTCTCTCCCCTCCTCTCCTCCTCTCTCCCCCCTCCTCTCTTACTCTCTCTCTCTCCCCTCTCTCTCCCCTCTCTCTCCCCCGTCTCTCTCTCACCTCCTCTTCCCCCTCTCTCTTCCCCCTCTCTCTCCCCTCCTCTGCCCCCGCTCTCTCTCTCTCTCCCCCTCTTTCTCTCTCCCCTCCTCTCTTACTCTCTCTCCCCCTCTCTCTCCCCTCTCTCTCTCCCCTCTCTCCCTCCTCTCTCTCCCCCGTCCTCTCTTACTCTCTCTCTCTCTCCCCCTCTTTCTCTCTCCCCTCCTCTCTTACTCTCTCTCCCCTCCTCTCTTACTCTCTCTCCCCTCTCTCCTTCCTCTCTCTCCCCCGTCCTCTCTTACTCTCTCTCTCTCCCCTGTCCTCTCTCTCCCCTCCTCTCTCCCACCCCTCTCTCTCCCCCCTCTCTCTCTCCCCTCCTCTCCCCCCTCTCTCTCTCTCTCTCTCTCCCCCTCTTTCTCTCTCTCCCCCCTCCTCCTCTCCCCCCTCTCTCTCTCCCCCTCTCCAATTCAATTCAATTCATTAATGCTTTATTGGCATGACGAGAGCGCTCAGGTATTGCCAAAGCTTTTACAATACAAAACAGAAATAATAAAACAGAAATAAAATGACAGAACATAACAAACGCAAAAGCCATTGTCCCCTTCCCTTTGAACAACATAACTACCTCCCTCCCTCCTCTTTCCATTCCACCCTCCCTCCCTCCCTCCCTCCTCTTTCCATCCCATTCCAATCTTCAAAAAAGACTTTTTTCTTTTCAGACTTGGAGAACACGTTGAAGGGATAGTTAAATATTTATCACCGTCTTCTTTCTGTGACGGGGAAAATCTAACTCGATAATGTTAAAAACAGAACCAGGACTCTGGTGTTTGTCTAAGATGTTTTGATACTGGTTTTGTAATTCGTAACAGCATCATTTTTTATTGTACTCTAAAAACAGGAGGAGTGGCAAACACTGTTGCAGCAGCAAAGGTCATTCAAAATGATCTCGACAGCATTCAGAACTGGGCAGACGCATGGCAAATGACATTTAATAGAGGAAAGTGGAAGGTGCTGCACGCAGGCAATAAAAATGTGCATTATAAATATCATATGGGAGATACTGAAATTGAAGATCTATGATAAAGACCTAGGAGTTTATGTTGACTCAGAAATGTCTTCATCTAGACAATGTGGGGAAGCTATAAAAAAGGCCAACGAGATGCTCGGATATATTGTGTTGAATTTAAATCAAGGGAAGTAATGTTAAAACTTTACAATGCATTAGTAAGACCTCACCTAGAATATTGTGTTCAGTTCTGGTCGCCTCGTTACAAAAAAGGATATTGCTGCTCTAGAAAGAGTGCAAAGAAGAGCGACCAGAATTATCCTGGGTTTAAAAGGCATGTCGTATGCAGACAGGCTAAAAGAACTGAATCTATTCAGTCTTGAACAAAGAAGACTACGCAGTGATCTGATTCAAACATTCAAAATCCTAAAAGGTATTGACAATGTCGACCCAGGGGACCTGAAAAAAGAAACCAGGGCTCACAAATGGAGATTAGATAAAGGGGCATTCAGAACAGAAAATAGGAGGCACTTTTTTACACAGAGAATTGTGAGGGTCTGGAACCAACTCCCCAGTAATGTTGTTGAAGCTGACACCCTGGGATCCTTCAAGAAGCTGCTTGATGAGATTCTGGGATCAATAAGCTACCAACAACCAAACGAGCAAAGATGGGCCGAATGGGGCCTCCTCTCGTTTGGAAACTTTCTTATGTTCTAATTCCGTCTCACTGTGTGTGTGGGTGTGAGTGTGTGGGTGGGTGGGTGTGTGTGAGTGTGGGTGTGGGGGGGGGGGTGTGTGTGGATGTGTGGGTGGGTGTGTGTGTGTGTGGTTTCTTACACTAATGTTTTAGTTCACAAGCTTTCCTGAAAATAGTCCTGGTGTTGACTTGCTGTTCAAATGGTACAAAGCAGTGTGCAGATTTATCACAAAAACACACACACGCACACACACTGACACACTGACACTGACACACACACACACACACACACACATACACACTGACACACAGACACACACACACACATCCATCCGCTGAGACACACACACACACAGGTACTGACACACACACGCACAGACACACACACACACAGGTACTGACCCACACACAGACACACACACAGGTACTGACCCACACAGACACACACACACACAGGTGCTGACACACACACACACTGACACACAGGTACTGAGACACACGGACACACACACACAGGTACTGACACACACACAGACACACACACACACACACAGGTACTGACCCACACAGACACACACACACAGGTACTGACACACACACAGACACACACAGAGGTACTGACACACACACACTCACACACACAGGTACTGACCCACACAGACACACACACACAGGTACTGACCCACACACAGACACACACAGAGGTACTGACACACACACACTCACACACACAGGTACTGACCCACACAGACACACACACACAGGTACTGACACACACACAGACACACACAGAGGTACTGACACACACACACACACACACAGGTGCTGACACACACACACACACACACACACACACACAGGCGCTGACACACACACACACACACACACACACACACACACACACACACACACTCACACACACACAGGTGCTGACACACACACACACACACACACACACACAGAGTCTGGCTTCAGAAACCTCCAGTTTCAAAGTCCAGTTTGGTTTGTGTGCCTTTAAAACGATTAGGTAAATAAGTGCTGTGAGATAAAACAAGCGTGCGTAATCACAAGAGGAAACGAGAACACAGCCTCCCACTGCAGAGACAAGCCGCTCAGCAGAACACGCACCTTACTGTGTTAATAGATCTGTAGCCTCATAACAAGTTGTTTGAAGCAGTTGAAAATGGTAGCACCCAGCTGGCTCGTAAAGGAGCACCAACCATTGGATTTGGAGACCATTTACTTATTTTTTTTGGCCCTGTGTATTTCTATCTTGGAGCAAATGCAGTATTTACCCCCACTAGGAGCTGAGTGTTGTGGTGTAGCAGCTTAATGTTTCCCCACTGGTGTAGCTGATGCATTGATAGTTAACCCTTCACAGTCTCATGTTTTAAAAGTATTTTATTCCCAGTAAAACAGATTTAAAAGTCTCTGCAGATCAACAGGACTCTCAGTACTGCTTCTCCAGCCCCTCTCCTTGTTCTCTGTATTTATCACATACCTCTTCATAGTCGTGCGTACCGATAAATCATCTCCTGATCGCTCGTTTCATCACCAGACTCCTCGATCATGTGATCCGAGTCGTTATTTTATTACTGTAACATCTCAGAACGCTCTGCAGATGTCTGTGATGTTCTCTGAGCGCTGGATGCAGAAGCAGCTGTCTTGTTTGTGGTCGTGTTATCTCTGTGGTGCTGGGGCTGTGTGTATTGCTCAGATCCGCCCTTTTTTTTGGCTTCCTCTTTTGTGTTTTGATAGTTAACGCTTTCTCTCTGGTGTATTGAAGCTGTTAAAATGCCCACTAATAAAAACCTTCTTTTAATTTGCTAAACATTTACCACAGTAACAATTTGAACCATAGGGCTGTGATGTTTGCAGTTTTAGCTGGCTTGTTATTTATTAACTAACAATAAACAGTGTTTATTGGCTGGTTTGTTAATTATTAAAATGTATTTCTTAGCAGACGCCCTTATCCAGGGCGACTTACAATTGTTACAAGATATCACATTATTTTTACATACAATTCCCCATTTATACAGTTGGGTTTTTACTGGAGCAATCTAGGTAAAGTATCTTGCTCAAGGGTACAGCAGCAGTGCCCCCCCCCACCTGGGATTGAACCCACGACCCTCCGGTCAAGAGTCCAGAGCCCTGACCGCTACTCCACACTGCTGCTCATTTGTAACTAGCTTGCCTAGATCACAACACAGAGACGTTAACGATGAACTGCCCTGTCTCTCCTGTCCTCGTGTGTTCTGCAACACATCGCTGGATCACAGCAGTAAGGATTTGAGAAGAATTGGATCCGTCTGGAAAAGGCAGTCGCTTGGGACAGCATTGCAACAGAGAAACCAGGGAGTTCAAAACCCCTCGGGAATACAGGAAGTCTGAAACATCCGGAAGTCTGAGAAATGAGTTTTCAGTGGATTTAAGGAATGTGCATGTCTGCTATCTACACCCTCAATCCAAATTGATAAAAGGCTGCTTTTAAGTTACTGTCGAAATTGGAACTGAGGAAAAAACACAGATTTAAGCGTCCATGAAAACCTGTTTGTTTGCCTGCATTATCAGCCTCTTGTATTTGGCTGGGTGAGTGATTGCACACTTCCTGTTGAAACGGGGAGTGAGTTTGGTGTTTGTAACTCTGTGGTTCGGCTGCGTTTGCTTGATATGGTATCTCTGCTTCAGTGCATCATACTCGGAGCTGTGCAATTTGAAGGAGAGCTGGCTTAGAGTTTTATCAATTCTACTGATCCAACTATGAACAACAAATCTTCACCTTAGACCATGGAGACGCTTTTCCTCAGACCCAGGCTCGTGGGTTTTTGTAGCCAGAAGTACAGAAGCAAAGAGGAGGCTGGGTAATACAGTGGTGAGACCGCACTAGAGTACTGTCCAATTTCTGCTCAGCAGATTACCAAAGGGACACTGTGGACCTGGAGAGAATCCGACAAAGGACATCGAGACTAATCCCGTGCTTCATGGACTGAGCAAAGAATTAGGGGGCCGTGATCGAAGTCTTTAAAATCTTAGAAGTAATTGATATCGTTAACTCAAACCAATACCAATACAGAAACCAAGGACCAGAGGATGCAGCTGGAAATGAAGTGGAGATAGACTCAGGACAGAGAGAAGGAGACTCTTCTTCACACAGAGAGTGGTGAGGGGGTGGAATGGGCTGTCTAGTCATGTTGTTGAAGGAGACTCTTCTTCACACAGAGAGTGGTGAGGGGATGGAATGGGCTGTCTAGTCATGTTGTTGAAGGAGACTCTTCTTCACACAGAGAGTGGTGAGGGGATGGAATGGGCTGTCTAGTCATGTTGTTGAAGGAGACTCTTCTTCACACAGAGAGTGGTGAGGGTGTGGAATGGGCTGTCTAGTCATGTTGCTGAAGGAGACTCTTCTTCACACAGAGAGTGGTGAGGGTGTGGAATGGGCTGTCTAGTCATGTTGTTGAAGGAGACTCTTCTTCACACAGAGAGTGGTGAGGGGATGGAATGGGCTGTCTAGTCATGTTGTTGAAGGAGACTCTTCTTCACACAGAGAGTGGTGAGGGGATGGAATGGGCTGTCTAGTCATGTTGTTGAAGGAGACTCTTCTTCACACAGAGAGTGGTGAGGGGATGGAATGGGCTGTCTAGTCATGTTGTTGAAGGAGACTCTTCTTCACACAGAGAGTGGTGAGGGTGTGGAATGGGCTGTCTAGTCATGTTGTTGAAGGAGACTCTTCTTCACACAGAGAGTGGTGAGGGGATGGAATGGGCTGTCTAGTCATGTTGTTGAAGGAGACTCTTCTTCACACAGAGAGTGGTGAGGGTGTGGAATGGGCTGTCTAGTCATGTTGTTGAAGGAGACTCTTCTTCACACAGAGAGTGGTGAGGGGGTGGAATGGGCTGTCTAGTCATGTTGTTGAAGGAGACTCTTCTTCACATAGAGAGTGGTGAGGGGATGGAATGGGCTGTCTAGTCATGTTGTTGAAGGAGACTCTTCTTCACACAGAGAGTGGTGAGGGGGTGGAATGGGCTGTCTAGTCATGTTGTTGAAGGAGACTCTTCTTCACACAGAGAGTGGTGAGGGGATGGAATGGGCTGTCTAGTCATGTTGTTGAAGGAGTCTCTTCTTCACACAGAGAGTGGTGAGGGGATGGAATGGGCTGCCTAGTCATGTTGTTGAAGGAGACTCTTCTTCACACAGAGAGTGGTGAGGGGGTGGAATGGGCTGTCTAGTCATGTTGTTGAAGGAGACTCTTCTTCACACAGAGAGTGGTGAGGGTGTGGAATGGGCTGTCTAGTCATGTTGTTGAAGGAGACTCTTCTTCACACAGAGAGTGGTGAGGGGATGGAATGGGCTGTCTAGTCATGTTGTTGAAGGAGACTCTTCTTCACACAGAGAGTGGTGAGGGTGTGGAATGGGCTGTCTAGTCATGTTGTTGAAGGAGACTCTTCTTCACACAGAGAGTGGTGAGGGGATGGAATGGGCTGTCTAGTCATGTTGTTGAAGGAGACTCTTCTTCACACAGAGAGTGGTGAGGGGATGGAATGGGCTGTCTAGTCATGTTGTTGAAGGAGACTCTTCTTCACACAGAGAGTGGTGAGGGGATGGAATGGGCTGTCTAGTCATGTTGTTGAAGGAGACTCTTCTTCACACAGAGAGTGGTGAGGGGATGGAATGGGCTGTCTAGTCATGTTGTTGAAGGAGACTCTTCTTCACACAGAGAGTGGTGAGGGGATGGAATGGGCTGTCTAGTCATGTTGTTGAAGGAGACTCTTCTTCACACAGAGAGTGGTGAGGGTGTGGAATGGGCTGTCTAGTCATGTTGTTGAAGGAGACTCTTCTTCACACAGAGAGTGGTGAGGGGATGGAATGGGCTGTCTAGTCATGTTGTTGAAGGAGACTCTTCTTCACACAGAGAGTGGTGAGGGGATGGAATGGGCTGTCTAGTCATGTTGTTGAAGGAGACTCTTCTTCACACAGAGAGTGGTGAGGGGATGGAATGGGCTGTCTAGTCATGTTGTTGAAGGAGACTCTTCTTCACACAGAGAGTGGTGAGGGTGTGGAATGGGCTGTCTAGTCATGTTGTTGAAGGAGACTCTTCTTCACACAGAGAGTGGTGAGGGTGTGGAATGGGCTGTCTAGTCATGTTGTTGAAGGAGACTCTTCTTCACACAGAGAGTGGTGAGGGTGTGGAATGGGCTGTCTAGTCATGTTGCTGAAGGAGACTCTTCTTCACACAGAGAGTGGTGAGGGGATGGAATGGGCTGTCTAGTCATGTTGTTGAAGGAGACTCTTCTTCACACAGAGAGTGGTGAGGGGATGGAATGGGTTACCTAGTCATGTTGTTGAAGGAGACTCTTCTTCACACAGAGAGTGGTGAGGGTGTGGAATGGGCTGTCTGGTCATGTTGTTGAAGGAGACACTTCTTCACACAGAGAGTGGTGAGGGTGTGGAATGGGCTGTCTAGTCATGTTGATGAAGGAGACTCTTCTCCACACAGAGAGTGGTGAGGGGGTGGAATGGGCTGTCTAGTCATGTTGTTGAAGGAGACTCTTCTTCACACAGAGAGTGGTGAGGGTGTGGAATGGGCTGTTTTGAGATCAGTCGGCTGCTCTGAATCGGACGAGCTCAGATTCCTCTCATTCTTACATTCTCATGCTCTTATGAAGCCAAAGAGCAACTGTTTTTTCACAGAAAACAGCCCATACTCAAGTATAAAGC
>NW_026708274.1:35000-52500 GCF_902713425.1 Acipenser ruthenus
TTCACACAGAGAGTGGTGAGGGGATGGAATGGGCTGTCTAGTCATGTTGTTGAAGGAGACTCTTCTTCACACAGAGAGTGGTGAGGGGATGGAATGGGCTGTCTAGTCATGTTGTTGAAGGAGACTCTTCTTCACACAGAGAGTGGTGAGGGGATGGAATGGGCTGTCTAGTCATGTTGTTGAAGGAGACTCTTCTTCACACAGAGAGTGGTGAGGGGATGGAATGGGCTGTCTAGTCATGTTGTTGAAGGAGACTCTTCTTCACACAGAGAGTGGTGAGGGTGTGGAATGGGCTGTCTAGTCATGTTGATGAAGGAGACTCTTCTTCACACAGAGAGTGGTGAGGGGATGGAATGGGTTACCTAGTCATGTTGTTGAAGGAGACTCTTCTTCACACAGAGAGTGGTGAGGGTGTGGAATGGGCTGTCTAGTCATGTTGCTGAAGGAGACAGTTTTAATATGAAACCTGAAAAGTGTGAAAATACAAGAAAAGCAAACTCTGAACCAGGAGTAATGTCAGGAAGCGTGAACGATCTTAATGTAAGCTGTTCAGCAGTCTCTCTAACAGGTGTGCTGTGTGATGAGCCTGTTGGTAGCAAGGTAGGGCTAGAACTTGTTTCACAGCTTCACTTTTTTTTTCGGCCGACGTGTTGGTTCAGAGTGCTTTATCACGCCGTTGTATTGAAAAGCTACCTGTTTGAGTGCATTTCTGTGAAGTCTAAGGATATACACACAAGCTGGGGTAGGTCTTCGTACATCTTCTCTATTGCAATACATGTGAAACACGTTGCTGATGTTGGTCTATTTTTGGTGAGCCTTTGATATTTTGTCGATGCATCAGAAATGAAAAGTGTCCTGTGTGATATCTGTGCTTTACTAAGAGGATGTGTGTCTGTGTGCTGTGTCATATCTGTGCTTTACTAACAGGATGTGTGTCTGTGTGCTGTGTCATATCTGTGCTTCACTAACAGGATGTGTGTCTGTGTGCTGTGTCATATCTGTGCTTTACTAACAGGATGTGTGTCTGTGTGCTGTGTCATATCTGTGCTTTACTAAGAGGATGTGTGTCTGTGTGCTGTGTCATATCTGTGCTTCACTAACAGGATGTGTGTCTGTGTGCTGTGTCATATCTGTGCTTTACTAAGAGGATGTGTGTCTGTGTGCTGTGTCATATCTGTGCTTCACTAACAGGATGTGTGTCTGTGTGCTGTGTCATATCTGTGCTTCACTAACAGGATGTGTGTCTGTATGCTGTGTCATATCTGTGCTTCACTAACAGGATGTGTGTCTGTGTGCTGTGTCATATCTGTGCTTCACTAACAGGATGTGTCTCTGTGTGCTGTGTGATATCTGTGCTTTACTAGCATGATGTTGCTCCTCAAACCTAGACATTTTTTCAGCGGTTATGTGTGTATTGAGTGGGAGTGGGAGTGGGGGTGGGGGTGGGGGTCGGGGTCAACTTAACCTATTGGTTCTCAAATTGGGCATTGGGACCCCTTGGGGGTGTCACGAAAAGGTCACAACCCCTCCACCTCAAACAAACTTACATGTATGCAATTATTCTTATTAAAAATAAGGGGCAGCAGTGTGCAGTAGTGGTCAGGGCTCTGGACTCTTGACCGGAGGGTCGTGGGTTCAATCCCAGGTGGGGGACACTGCTGCTGTACCCTTGAGCAAGGTACTTTACCTAGATTGCTCCAGTAAAAACCCAACTGTATACATGGGGATCTGTATGTAAAAATAATGTGTAAAAAATAATGTGATACCTTGTAACAATTGTAAATCGCCCTGCATAAGGGCGTCTGCTAAGAAATAAATAATAATAATAATAATAATAATAATAATAATAATAATAAAAATAGCATTTTTAAACTGATTCAGAATACTACAATATATTGTAATTGAGATATGTTTTGTTTCTACAATAGCGTAGCTAGACTTGGTGCTTCAGTACAGTAAAGGTGTATTTTCAATAGTGGGTTCAGATGTAAGTCACTGTAAGAGGAGCCCAAGAAGACAGACGTTTGAGACACTTTAAATGAGGGCTGTGAATTTAACGCATGTTAATCCTTTGCGGTCCGTTCATTCATCACGTCAGGCGCGTCGGGTCCAATTTATTTTCACACTTGCAGTTTATTTTAGACGCGCTGTTTAAAAGTATTTTATTTCACAGTAAAACAGGTTTGCATGTCAACAGGACTCTCAATACTGCTTCTCCAGCCCCTCTCCTTGTTCTCTGTATTTATCACATACCTCTTCATAGTCGTGCGTACCGATAAATCATCTCCTGATCGCTCGTTTCATCACCAAACTCCTCGATCACGCGATCCGAGTCGTTATTTTATTACAGTAACATCTCAAAACGCTCTGCAGGTGTCTGTGATGTTCTCCGAGCGCTGGATGCAGAAGCAGCTGTATTGTTTGTGTATGTTCGTGTTATCTATGTGGTGTCGGGTCAGTATTCATGAGATACACCCCATTTTTCGGCTTGTCTCGGCTCCTGTCGGTCTCACTCGGCCATTTGAATGGTTTTCTCGGCCTTTTCCAGAGAAAAAACGACTAGAGATCTGTTTTTTGCGTCTTTTTGATGATGTCGGACAGGGTCCAACATTGGACCGGAGAGGGAAGATTGCCATGTCGAACCAGGTCCCACATAGGACCGCAAAGGGTTAATCCACTGTCTTGTCCCGCTCAGCATACCGGGACTCATGTCCTGCTTCACCGTTGTAATACACTTGGATTGAATAAGCATTCATTCATCGTGGAAAGGATATAAAATGAGTCACATGATTATGTAGCAAAGCACTCAAACTGAAGGACTTGTGAATGGGAAGTTTATTTAAAAAAACAAACAAATAAGCACCTTTTCTGATGGTTCAGTGGATAGAAAGAGGGTTACTTTGTATCTGCTGTCAAAGTGAGTTCCAGTATCACCAGAAGGGCATCCAGTCTGCCCATCAGTTTCGAAATTGAGGTTCACTGCAAACCCATGAACGATACTGCAAGTCTCTCCAGCGCTGTCGGGTGCTGTAGACAAGTTAACATTGTAGCTTTGTTTTATTTCAATAACCACATTTATTAGTGGGGCTTGCGAAGCAAGAGTTCCAACTTTAAATCTTCAACCTCCTTCTTCTTCATATTATTATTATTATTATTATTATTATTATTATTATTATTATTATTATTATTCTTTGGCACGCTACTCCTCTTACACCGTTTAAGCTACAAACGCCGTTCAAACTTTAAAACGTGTAGACCGGTCTTGAAGAGTGTGCTTGTGTACAACTTTTTGATATCTTTTATACTTTTTAAACTATTAAGTTTTTGTCCTTTTTTTGTCCATCTTCATTCACTTTAATGGGACTTTTTCCCCCATTGTTTAAAAACTCCCAGACTTCCAGCATTATATTTCCTGTAAACGATGTAACTTTTGACACAAATCAGCTGCTTTGAACACTTTCCCAACAAGTAAGACAAAAAGTGAGAGTATACGGAATCTTCCTCTACTTCTCTGCTATTCAAATCTGAAATCAAAACAGAAATAACTTTTACCAATCAAGAGGTACACCTGTTTTAGTAACCGCATCAACTAAATTTTCTCGAACTTTTTATAAACAACTGAAATTTTGACCACTTTCCCAACAAGTTAGACAAATACTTAGAGGAAATGAAATCTTCCTCTACTTCTCAACTATTCAAATCTGAAATCAAAACAGGAATGGCGTGTACCGATCAAGAGGTCCAGCTGTTTTAGTAACCGCATCAACTTCTTTCAGGAGGCTGCTTCCCGCTGTTGAATTAACTGCCATAGAACTTTGAGAAATTTCAAATTCTCGCACATTCTAAGCACGAGACAATCAGTAAACAACGTGACTTTTGACACAAATCAGCTGCTTTGACCACTTTCCCAATAAAGCGAGCCCCACAACTGTACTGGTAAAGTTACCATCTAGTTTATAAACAATATTTACAATTGTGGAGGACATAACCGTTACTCAGTGAATGTTTTGTTTTATTAAGGCAATTTGAAGTCGTTTTTAATAATTTAAAATTATTCTTGACTTAAACAGCAATCTCTCTCTCTCTCTCTCCTCTGTGTCTGTCTCTGTCTGTCTCTCTCTCCCTCCCCCTCCCTCTTCCTCCCCCTGTCTCTCTCTCCCCCCCTCTCTCTCATCCTTCCCCTCCCTGTCTCTCCCCCTTGCCCTCTCCCTTCCCCACCTCTCCCTCTTCCCCTCTCCCCTCCCTTTCTCCCTTTCTCCCTCCCTCCCTCTCATTCTCTCCCCCTCTCTCCTCTCCCTCTCCCCCTCTCATCCTCTCTCCCCTCCCTCCCTCTCCTCTCCCTCCCTCCTCCTCTCCCCTCTCCCCCTCTCTCATCCTTCCTCTCTCCTCTCCCTCTCCCCATCTCTCTCCCCCTCTTCCTCCATCTCTCTCATTCTCTCCCCCTCTCCCCTCTCCCCCTCTCTCTCATCCTTCCTCTCTCCTCCCCCTCTCTCCTCTCCCTCTCCCCATCTCTCTCCCCCTCTCTCCCTCCCTCTCATTCTCTCTCTCATCCTCCCTCTCCCCCTTTCTCTCTCCCCCTCTCTCTCTCTCTCTCTCTCTCTCTCTCTCCCCCTCCTCCCCTCTCTCTCCCTCTACCTCTCCCCCTCCCCCCTCTATCTCCCTCTCTCTCTCCAGGATGAAAATGCGACGTCACAGAGTGTTCTTGTTGTGCACGGTGGGTCTGTGTGTCATCTCCTTCCTGCATTACTACAAGGCCCTGCACTACGTGTCCCTCCTGCGAGAGCTGTCCGCCCCGTACCCCAACATCAAGTCCTTCATCATGGCGTCGGGGTTCTTCTGGAAGGACGGGGACTCCCCCCTGGCCAGCGTGGAGCCCGAGCAGGCCCCCGAACTCCTGCGCACCCCCCTTTACGACATCCCGCTGGCTCACCACCTCCACGCCCAGAGAGAGGAGAATGAGCCAGCGCTGGGGTTCAAGGAAACCAAACCAGTGGATCCGATTCCAGTAGAGCGAGGAGACGCCCGGCTTCCACACCCCAAACAGGAGGTCTGTTTATTTATTTCAGAGTCTGCGTTAACTGTGGCTTTACAAGCTTCAGTTTTGTTTAATGTTTAGATTTTGTGTGGGACATTGTACTGCAGTATTATACTTTGATTTTAGCATTGCAGACTTTTATACTTCAAAATACAGTATAATAGTAATAATAATAATAGTAATAATTACACTATGTAACACAATTTTTGTTCCTGGGTAGTAAGTGTTATTTCCTAATTGCTTATGCCTCAAAAGTATAGAAAATGGCTATTATTCCCCACAAACTTTGCTTTTGTGACCAGGACAGTGATATTTTGAAATTTACCTATTTCCAATGAGAAAACGGGCGAATTTGTGTCTTTTCGTTCACATAAAGTCAGAAAAAAACAACATATGAATCCAAATTAACATGTATTTATACTAAAGTAATACAAAAATGACTACAAAAGATTTAGAAGTGAGTAGTTTTTCGAGATTTACGATTATACTGTAAATCACTTTCACGAATCAGCCCCCAAATGTAGTCTCCCATCATGTTCTCGTTATACTGTCCTTGGTAGCGGCGTTCAAAGTCCAGTATATCCTGGTGGAAGCGCTCGCCTTGCTCCTCCGAGTACGCTCCCATGTTCTCCTTGAATTTATCAAGATGAGCATCAAGGATATGGACTTTGAGGGATATCCTACAGCCCATTGTGCCGTAGTTCTTCACCAGAGTCTCAACCAGCTCCACATAGTTTTCGGCCTTGTGATTGCCCAGGAAGCCCCGAACCACTGCGACAAAGCTGTTCCAAGCCGCTTTCTCCTTACTAGTGAGCTTCTTGGGGAATTCATTGCACTCCAGGATCTTCTTTATCTGTGGTCCGACGAAGACACCGGCTTTGACCTTTGCCTCAGACAGCTTAGGGAAGAAGTCTTGAAAGTACTTGAAGGCTGCCGACTCCTTATCTAGAGCTCTGACAAATTGTTGGGGTCCACCAGACAAATTGTTGGGGTCCACCAGTGGCTCCCACTTGACGTTGTTCCTCCCCACAGAGAACTCGGTCCGCTGTGGCCAGTCCCGCCTGTGGTAGTGCGCCTTGGTGTCCCTGCTGTCCCAAAGGCAAAGATAGCAGGGAAACTTGGTAAAACCGCCTTGGAGACCCATCAGGAATGCCACCATTTTGAAGTCTCCTATGACCTTGATGCCATCTCAGAAAAATGCAGATATGTATCCACTTAGGCAGCTGGAACTAAACTGAACTGGTGGGCTTAAGGCCCCTGTATGTATACTACTATTTATATTACTGGAAAGTTCTAGAAAGTTCTAGAAGTTACTCCAAGTTTACTCAGCACTGAATCTATCTGGAATGTTCTGGAAAATAGGTAAATTTCAAAATATCACTGTCCTGGTCACAAAAGCAAAGTTTGTGGGGAATGATAGCCATTTTCTATACTTTTGAGGCATAAGCAATTAGGAAATAACACTTACTACCCAGGAACCAAAAATAAATAAAAAATTGTTACACGGTGTTAATAATAAGGAGAAATCTGTTGCCCATCTACAGCTATGGTCAAAAGTTTAGCACCACTTAGAATTTTAAGAGACATGTTTGAAAAAAAAATAGAGTAATTGACATAATTTTGATCTTTTATCTAACATCATGTAACCAAAGGAACTACAAAATGATATTGCAAAAGTCTACTGGAAGCCATAATAGTGGCACAGTATTTCACGTGCTTTCGAAATGTCACGTTTCCCTTTTTATTTTTTTTGTCATGAAGTATAGGGGAAGCCACACAGCGTTGTGTAATTCAAGAGCTTAACGTGACATTATTCAGCAGGTTTCATTCGACTTTCTGAAGCAAAATGAGTTCATTTACGGCCAGAGCCTCGTTCTCAATCTCAAAACGTTTTTTTTTAAATTGCCACATTCAAGACTGAATCAGAAACTGCATTTCAGGAACCTTGAAAACCACACTTCCCAGTTCCCATAATAATATAGAACTGGCTGTGCCGAACCGCAGCGGATCCTGACAGCGTTACAGGCTAAAAGAATTGAATCTATTCAGTCTTGAACAAAGAAGACTACCTGGCGATCTGATTCAAGCATTCAAAATCCTAAAAGGTATAGACAATGTCGACCCAGGGGACTTTTTCAACCTGAAAAACAAGGACCAGGGGTCACAAATGGAGATTAGATAAAGGGGCATTCAGAACAGAAAATAGGAGGCACTTTTTTACACAGAGAATTGTGAGGGTCTGGAACTAACTCCCCAGTAATGTTGTTGAAGCTGACACCCTGGGATCCTTCAAGAAGCTGCTTGATGAGATTCTGGGATCAATAAGATACTAACAACCAAACGAGCAAGATGGGCTGAATGGGGCCTCCTCTCGTTTGTAAACTTTCTTATGTTCTTAATACCACTTATCCTCTTCACAATTCTTATTGTATACTGCTGTACGCATATTCAGTCGCTTCACCACTTCATCATACTGACCTGCAGCTCTAGTTGGTCATATGTGGGTAGCAGTGTGGAGTAGTGATTAGGGCTCTGGACTCTTGACCGGAGGGTTGTGGGTTCAATCCCATGTGGGGGGGACACTGCTGCTGTACCCTTGAGCAAGGTACTTTACCTAGATTGCTCCAGTAAAAACCCAACTGTATAAATGGGGAATTGTATGTAAAAATAATGTGATATCTTGTAACAATTGTAAGTCGCCCTGGATAAGGGCGTCTGCTAAGAAATAATAATAATAATGATGATGATGATGATGATGATGATGATGATGATGATGATGATGATGATAATAGTAAGCCATGGCAGGGGGTGTACGTTACTCCTGTTAGTTGAGAATGGGATCTAATACTTTTTCAACTTTTCAGTTTGGATGTGAGGAAAAGAAAGCATGCTTTTTAGAAAAAAAAAACTAAATCAAAACCTAATAATCTTTGATGAAGGCTGGGAAATATCTGAGCACTGAAACATCTCCATTCCTCCGCAGGTCTTAAACCTGGATCCCAACGCGCAGCCTCCTGTTGTGGACGTCTCTGAGAGGCAGCGGCAGAGAGCAGCCGCCCCCCATCCGGGTGCTCCGGAGGCGATCTCCGACCTGCACAGGAGAGCCTTCGTCCTCCGAGACCAGCCAAACACCTACTTCATCCGCACCAAGGCCGGAGCCCGCTGCTTCCGCCAGGGCACAGAGACGGCAGAGAGAGAGGGGCACAGCCCCGTTGCCAAGCCAGCGCAGCGCCAGCTGCTGTTCAAGGAGGAGGAGCAGGAGGGGGCCACAACGGGCCCCAGGCTCCCGAAAACGAAACGCGGTCGGAGGTTGGTGAGGTGCGTGTGCCGGCCCGGCTGGCACGGTCCGTACTGCGGGGTGCCCACGGTGGTGCAGCACTCGAACCTGCCCACCAAAGACAGGCTCACCCCCAGGGAGAAGCCGCGGCGCACCATCAACGCCATCAACGTCAACCACGAGTTCGACCTGCTCCACGTCCGCTTCCACGAGCTGGCGGACGCCGTGGACGTCTTCGTGGTCTGCGAGTCCAACTTCACGGCCTACGGCGACCGCAGGCCTTTGCATTTCCTGAAGCAGCTTCTGAACGGCACCTACGACTACGTCCGACACAAGATCCTCTACGTGTTTCTGGACCATTTCCCCGACGGTGGGCGGCAGGACGGCTGGATCGCGGACGATTACCTCCGCACCTTCCTGACGCGCGACAGCGTCCAGCGGATCCAGGGACTCCGGCCGGACGACGTCTTCATCATCAACGACGCTGACGAGATCCCGGCCTACGAGGGCGTCCTGTTCCTGAAGCTGTTCGACGGGTGGACGGAACCGTTCGCCATCCACATGCGCAAGTCCCTGTACGGGTTTTTCTGGAAGCAGCCCGGCTCTCTGGAGGTGGTGTCCGGCTGCACGGTGGCCATGCTTAGGGCGGTTTACGAGACGGACGGAATCAAGCTGAGGCGACGGGAGTACTACACAATGCCGGGCTTCCGCGCCTACGAGAACGAAACGGGGCACATCCTGGTGCAGTGGTCCCTCGGCAGTCCCGTCCACTTCGCGGGCTGGCACTGCTCCTGGTGTTTCCGGCCCGAAGGGATCTACTTCAAACTGGTCTCCGCTCAGAACGGAGACTTCCCTCGCTGGGGGGACTACGAGGAGAAGAAAGACCTGAACTACATTAGGGCCCTGATCCGTACGGGAGGCTGGTTCGACGGGACGGTGCAGGAGTACCCTCTGGCCGACCCAAAGGAGCACATGTACGCCCCCAAGTACCTGATGAGAAATGCAAAGAAATATCAGTACATGTTGAGAAACCCGTACAGAAGGGAGGGAGGGGGGTGAGGCACGGGGGTGAGGCACGGGGAAGGGACACAAGCCCACCCTTAACAAAAAGAACAAACAGACACTCCCCAGAGAGACGAGAAGTGTCCGGTAGAGGAATCTGAGGGGGTGGGGTTTACGGGCGACGGCTCTGAGTTTTAAATTCTTTTGAAGGGTTTAGAACTGCCAGGCGTGTTTGTTTCAATTCTTGTGATCTTCTCCGTCAACTTCTGTCAGTTTATAACTAGACTGAGAAACCACTGATAGAAAGAGGCCTGTATGGAGTTTAGATTCAGAACCAACACAACTTAACTAGTTGAGAATTACTAAATATTACAGCATGTTATCATTCAAATACCCCATTCAGATCATGGATTTCGCTTCAAATAAAAACTGACAGCAGTCTGTCTTCGTGAAACTGAAACCACAAACTCAGTCCGTTTTTATCTGCTGCTTCTATGAGCAAGGAGTCCTGGAAATTCAGGTAGTCCCTCGACATGACCAGAGATAGTAGGCTGAAATCAAACGAAAGAGGTGGAGTTGACTACTCCTGTTATATCTCTGAAGTAGTTGCTGGAATCGACATCACCACAGTGCTGAGGGTAGCGAGAGAAATGAAGGAACCGTTTTTTTCAACAGCTTGCTCTCTCCTCAATTCTAGACGCGGAACGGTACGCGGATCCAATTCAAAGTCCCTTATCACAGATGTCTCCAAACTCCAGGCCTGTGCGAAATGATCAGCACACAGCAGCTTCAGCCCTCGACAGTCGTCCTGGGATCTTTAGATAACGTTGGGTAGCAGGAGTCTCCATCGGAGAAGCTCACAGTCAATATTGAAACAACGATACACTTTGGAACTTTGTCCGGTGGAGTTGAGCAACTCTGGTAAAGGGCAGTCCAAAACAAACAGCTTGCATCAGTTAAGAGGTGAAGGGATCGCAGATTTTGAAGTTGCTTCTCAATGGATTTAGTTGACTTCTGGTTTGCTTGTATAGACACAGGAAGTTGATTGCCACACCCCCCTTAACTTTTTCTCTCCTGGATTTAATGGGTATCCCACAATCAGATTCTGTTGAAAATTACCTTCCGTTGGCCCATTTTGAACTTCCTGTGGAAGCAGGCACTGTTGACATGCCAGTTTGTGTACGTCGACCAGAAGCATTGTTAAGGGGTGATTTCAGCGGCATGACTTGTTTTCCTTGACAACGTGGGCTTTTCACAAGATCTGAATTCACTTTAGAAAATGAAGAGACGGTCTCCGACGAAAGGGAAAATTAAATTAATTTCCTTGTCGTGTTTTTAATTTTCTGTTTCATACTCTGAGTGCTTCTCTACTGATGATTCTGTTTAGATTTGCTGGTCGTTCTCAGTCCAGTGAAAATGCTTCAGTGCTGAATGATCTTCAGCGTACAGCTGTGGGCAAAAGTTCTGAATCGCCTACAGACATAATTACAAAAAAAAAAACTATGAACATCATTTAGCTCTATCATTTAACGTCATGTAATCAAAGAAACTACAAAACGAGATCGCAAGTCTGTATATGGAAAACTATGTGGAATTCAAGAACATTATTCAGCAGGTTTCATTCAACTTTGTGAAGCAATATTAGTAAATTCTGTTGGGTGATGGGAAACTGTTTGACCACAGCTGTATAAGGCTTTTCAGAAGCTGTGTTTTTTGCTGGGATAGTTATTAAGTCTGATAAATACCCTTAACAGTTTCCCCACAGTAAAGGTTTGGAAAAGTGTAGTAAAACACACACTGACTGTGGTCAACTATGATAAGATTGCTGATCTAAACAGAAACAGAGAATATACGATATTAAAACAGAAACCAGTTGGGCTGCGTGTTTTGAAGTGGCCTAAGCACTGGTTTTCCTTTGAACTGGGAGCGTTCAGGGTGGACTTTGGTCCCGGGAGTAATTATTTTTATTTTACAAAATATTTCTACTGATTTTGATTGTATGTTGTCGTGTTTTGTTTTGTGCTAATTTATTGTGACTCTAAGCCTGGATTTAAAAAGGGAATCTTAAGAAGACTTCTGTCTGAAATGACGGAGCTCAAAGAAGGGAAAATAAGAGGTTCGCAGACATCGATGTGAGAGCTTCTGAGATCTGCGGGACAGCGTGGAACAATACCAGGCGTACTGTACGGGCTGTCACTGTCTGTGTAAGACATGACATCACAGCTGCTTTTTCATATTGTATCCAGAGACATTGAACAGGGATGAGACACTGTGATGCAACATGTGGAATGTGTGTGTGGGTGTGTGTGGGGGGGGAGGGGGGGGGGGTTTAATGAACCCTTTATCCACGGGGGAGGGGAAGGAGAGATGAAGGGAGAGAGAGGGAGGGAGAAGGAGAGGAGGTGAGGGAGGGGGAGAGAAGGATAGGAGATGAGGGAGAGGAGAGGGAGAGAAGGATAGGAGGTGGGGGGGAGGAGAGGAGAGGGAGAGGAGGAGAGGGAGAGAAGGATAGGTGGTGGGGGAGAGGAAGGGAGGGAGAAGGAAAGGGGGAGAGGGAGAGGAGGGAGAAGAAGAGGTGGGGGAGAGGGAGGAGATTGAGAGAAGGATAGGAGGTGGGGGGAGAGGAGGAGAGGAAGGGAGGGAGAAGGAAAGGGGGAGAGGGAGAGGAGGGAGAAGAAGAGGTGGGGGAGAGAGGGAGGAGAGGGAGAGAAGGATAGGAGGTGGGGGGAGAGGAGGAGAGGGAGAGAAGGATAGGAGGTGGGGGGAGGAGAGGAGAGGGAGAGGAGGAGAGGGAGAGGAGGATAGGTGGTGGGGGTGAGAGGAGGAGAGGAAGGGAGGGAGAAGGAAAGGGGGAGAGGGAGAGGAGGGAGAAGAAGAGGTGGGGGAGAGAAGGATAGGAGGTGGGGGGAGAGGAGAGGGAGAGAAGGATAGGAGGTGGGAGGGAGGGAGAAGGAATGGGGGAGAGGAGGAAAGAGGAATAGAGGGAGACAGGGAGAGGGAGTTGAGGGAGAGGGGGAAAAAGGGAGAGAGAAAGACAGGAAGGTTGGGGCAGCTGTTATTGTTATTGTCACCACTTCACAGCACTTATTATACAGCAGTGTGCACGGGTATTACAACACCCCACTGCTTCTGTAGTTCTGATCTGAAAATCAAAGCACTGAAAATCATTGTCAAGCATTGTCAAAACATACAGGTTACTGATTGGCTAATTTTTGATGACTTTAATAGGCAATCGATTTCAAATGGTAAGAGAAAATGAACACAATAATAATAATAATAATAATAATAATAATAATAACCACGAATGTTAAAGTTTTAAGTTGTAAAATGCACTATGCTTTTTAAGTTAAGTAAAAATGCCTAATTAAAGCACAAAGTGGTCTGACGTTTTCACACACGAGCACCTGGTGTTTCTGTATCACTGATTAATGAGCGGAAATTGAAATTCTCACACCCAGAGGGTTTCATGTAGGTCTAATCTATAAATATGGCTTCTGATTTTCAGTTTTAACTGATAAAACCTGATAAAACAAATGAAATTGGTGGATAGCCAATAAACACTGGAAAAAAACTGTGGAAATGGTTCATCAATTCATGTTGACTTTACCCTTTTCCCCCATTAAAAAATAAAAACCTACTACAAAAATAATAAACGCATTTCCCAGTGCTGCTGGGCAATGTCCCGCCTTCCTGACTTGCATCTATCAGTGATTCGTTCTGAATACTTTAAACCCGCCCCCAACTAATGAGTGACAGCCCATTCCTGCATTTCTATTGGAGACTCCACTTGAGAGATTTAAAACGAGCTTACAATCAGGATGGAGGCTTGTTAGCGGGATTTCAAGCTGTATTACAGTTAAGACACAGAGGATTTGAAACAGAATTGTGACGAAATGTACAAAAATGACTCCAGAGAACACCCCCAGAAGAATGTGCCGAGACCAGAGGGGTTTCACTGTGGAAGACAGCACAGGAAAGAAGGGATAACTTAAGTACCGAAAAATACAATTCATAAAACCTGAAAAACAGAAGCCCTATCTATAAAGGATGGCAAATCCTGAGGTGTTCTGATGAAGTTACTGCGTTGCTTGTAGGACTCTCCTTGTAGGTGTGTAACTTGTTATGCGAGACTCCCAGCATACCTACAACTGTACTGTATCATTACTATTGAGAAGTGTGCCTCTCCCAACATCTGTACACAGGCTCCGAGGCACTGGAGGTGTGCCAGACTCCCAGTGCTGACGGCTTCATTTCCACCCAGTGTTCATACAGATCGCTGGGAAGCAGTTATCACTGGTAAAGGGTTCAGTAAAGCCGAGAGGGTCTGGGCGGTACTGCCAAGCTGTAGTCGATTTGTGATTTTGCTCGGCAGTCTGGATGACTCTCTTGGGTCCACAGTGGACAGGACTTTTGACTGTCTGGTGTGGAACAGAGTCCCCTCCCAGGATTAACGCTGTCTGGACAACATCAGACCG
This sequence comes from Acipenser ruthenus, assembly GCF_902713425.1. NCBI lineage: Eukaryota > Metazoa > Chordata > Actinopteri > Acipenseriformes > Acipenseridae > Acipenser > Acipenser ruthenus. The sequence continues at coordinate 48,790 of NW_026708274.1, forward strand.
GACCCTGCAGCTACGTTAGGAATTGATTGCAATGCACGATGATGTGTCCTTCCAGAACTCCTAAAGCAAGCTTCACGCATCTCCGTGTGTCACTTCACACGACATGTACAGCACCGGGCAAACATTTAGCATCCCCTAGCATTCTCTGCTTGAGACAGCATTTAAAAAACTATATGAACATACAGATAGTGGACAAAAAAATGGAAACCCCAATGTAAAGTCACTCAACAGGGCGTTGGACCGCTCTGGTATCCCGCTCTGTGGAGTTCTCGTCGGACCGTTTTTTGATGAAACTGGCCGCTCGCGCCCCAGGTTGAAATCCGCAGTCAGTTGATCTGCAGTCGCTCACCTGTTCTGCCTTTGCGCTTGGAATGAACGCACGGATATCACGATCCTGGAGTATGCGCTTCCGCCCGCTGTTGCCCTTTGCTGATGATGTCATTCCCTCGGAGTTCCATGCCACGCCTTAGACACCGCTGCTCGTGAAACATCAGCAAGTTGAGCTGTCTCGGTCACTGAAGCTCCTGCCAAACGCACCCCCGACAATCACCCCTCTTTCAAAGTCACCGAGGTCTCCTCTTGCAGCCATGCTAGCCAGAATTCTAGGCGACCAGGCCTGTCCAGCATTTTTATACCTGCCCCTAAGCATGCTGGGATGTGATTTGCTTAATTAACGCGTGAGCCACACCTGTGTGGAAGCCCTTGCTTTCAATATACTCTGTGTTTACCCAGGGGTTTCCATTTTTGTGTTCAATACCCGTTCAGTTTTATGAAGCGAAACTGCAGTGATCTCACTGTGATCGGATCGAGCTGGGTTAGAAATTGGGGGCTGATCCAGTCGACCTTGTTGATCCCTCCCTGCAGGATCACGCAAAGCCCAGAAAGGCGGGGCTAGAACAGGAAGTGTGCAGAAATGACAGGACGGAGGTCGAATGAATGAAATCAGTTCGTAAAACCCTTTTGAATTGTTTTAACTGTTTTTAAAAAAAGCATTTAACCTTCGATAAGTATAGAGTGAATACAGCAATATGGTACCCTTAAAGACTAAGTGGGTATGATACTAACAAGGGGGGCTCCAGCATCAAGTCTAAAGAGTAGCCACTAGCAATTCTGCAAATATATCTACTGTATATTATTATTATTATTTATTTCTTAGCAGATGCCCTTATCCAGGGCGACTTACAATTCTTACAAGATATCACATTATTTTTACATACAATTCCCCATTTATATAGTTGGGTTTTTACTGGAGCAATCTAGGTAAAGTACCTTGCTCAAGGGTACAGCAGCAGTGTCCCCCACCTGGGATTGAACCCACAACTCTCCGGTGAAGAGTCCAGAGCCCTGACCGCTACTCCACACTGCTGCTGCCCTACATTTTATTTTGTATGATACCTCTATGAAGGAGCTCCCTTCCTCATTAGCACTGCCCCTGAATTCGTTCTGGGATGCAACGTATTGTACTGAGCGTTTCCTATCAGTCCTCGTTGCACTAGTCTCTTCCTAACACTCGTTGCACGAGTGTTTTCAGCCAGGATACATCACAAACCAGCAGCCGTGCCCTATTGAATTTCTACCCTGCTTCATACTCAAGAACGGTACAGCTGACCTGCTCCCTCTGCTTGACAAATATATTATTATTTGTTTATTTAGCAGACGCCTTTATCCAAGGCGACTTACAGAGGGTGTGTGAACTATGCATCAGCTGCAGAGTCACTTACAACTACGTCTCACCCGAAAGACGGAGCACAAGGAGGTGAAGCGACTCGCTCAGGGTCACACAGTGAGTCAGTGGCTGAGGTGGGATTTGAACCGGGGACCTCCTGGTTACAAGCCCATTTCTTTAACCACTGGGCCACACAGCCTCCTTAGAAATATATATCCTCGTGTCACCTTCAACTGCAAAGGCGGAGCCAAACTGCGACATCACAATCGATCAATCAAACCCAAACCTATAATTGATCTGGACGAGTCGATCGAGAATCAATTCTCGTTTCCAATGACGACCTGGCAAGAGGCTCACAGCGAACATCAAACACAATAAGAACTAAATAAAAATCATAAAACCGAAGCGACTCAGCAGGTCGGTCAGCAATGAATCCAGACCCAGCGGCTAAAAACAGCCTCGGATACTAGCTGTTCCGATTTGAACGTTTGTTCATTGGGCAGCTGCAAAGTGAAATGAGTGACGCCCAAAAACTGTCGCTCCCCTGCGTGGGAGCAAACGCAACCTTGCTGGATCGTAAAAGGCGCACGATGATTTCGCCGTGTGAAGGAATTACCCACGATGTGTTGGGTTGTTTTCCAAGCTGTCTGAACTAAATGCGTGTGCATACTTCCAACAGGAAACGCATTCTGTCCTCATTCTAGGATGCCTGTAACCCTATCAAAGAGGACGGCTCCTGTTTCTGACACTCGTACCCATGTTCAGATCGAGAGAATCTAGGCTAGGAGTTTGTCTCGCTAGCTGGTTTGCTGTGTTGTTAACCTGCGGCGTGTTTGACAGAACAGTCTGTTTTGTGGGTCAGGTTTTAGGCAAGTGCCAAACACCAGATCCTCTATTTGTTTGCCAATTCCTTGAAAGCCTTACTGGAGTTTATTGCTGGTGAGAGAGGGGTTACGCAATTCAAAACGGATACAGGACGCCTGCAGGGAGAGTTTGACCCAGTAGGAGGCGCTGTGGAGCAGCAGTAATCCTGCGTTCCACACACAAGGAAAGGTCAGTTTTCCATTGCAGTGACTCGTATATCACATGCAGACTTTGTGTTTGTTTTCAGTCTGTATTTAGAGTCAATAGCCTGTAAATGCGAGAGCTGTACTCTTTGGTCGAGCTGTTGTTTATGAAGGAAGCTCTGTGGTATTTGTGAAAACCTTACAGCCTTCCAGATCTTCATTTCGAAGGGTGGTTTTGTATACAATGTTTTTGTTTGGAGCACTGTTTGTTTCGATGCACTGAGAAGGGGTTTGATCGATGTTCTTTTTATATATCGGTTTAATTTGACTTAACTAACGTTAACATGGAATTAAACCCGGACATCGTCATTAATTGGGGTGGGGGGGTGGGTGGGCTACTTCAAATATCTACCCCTATATGGGGGGGCGAGGGGGGTTGCTGGACCCCCAACACTTTTGTAAAGTTCCCGGTTAACCTGCGATCTTTGAAATCGACGAGGAAATCAGTTTATGGGAAAGTAATCAAGCACTTTGTTTTTAAGGAAGTCTCTCGGAAGTGGTGTTTTGGGATTGCAATTAGCAATCCATCTGGAGTAGAGACGGTCCGAATCTGTGGAGGAGTGAATTCGCACCCCTCCAGGGAGCCGCCATCTTCCGCTACATCATCATCAGAATTATCACACACGGACCGCTAAAGTGACCTGGAATACATGAACTCAGCTGCCCGGTTCTAGTTTTGTGAAATCGACAGACGTTGTGTCTCCTTTTAAGAAGTAGGAGTTCATAAAGGCTGGAGTTGAGGGTTTGAAAACGTGACCCAATGAGAAGTCTTGTTTTTGTTTGACAGCGTATAAAGATTTTACTGACAAAAAGGCCTGATATGTTACATTGGAAGTGCTTCGCCTGTAAAGAGTTTGATAGTATGTTTACTTGATTTCCATTTTTATCATTCAAATACTAAACAGGTAAGATGCTCCCTCAGCAGGTTACAGATTCTCTTCAGATTTCCGCGGTTCTGTGCAGTTTGGGACGGCCTCT
>NW_026708274.1:55000-80904 GCF_902713425.1 Acipenser ruthenus
TACAAACTCCAGATTTAGCTGCCAGTTAAATATTTAGCTAAATGTTAAATCTACTTAAGAGACCTGATTTCGCATTTTTAAACACACTGAGACACAAACACACACAAACACACACACACACACACACACACACACACACACACAGAGGTACTGACACACACAAACAGATACTAACACACACACAGATACTAACACGCACACACACAGGTACTGACACACACACAAACACACACGGAGACACACACTGAGACACACAATTATGTTATGCTAATTGGTTAACATGCAAATTTCAACATTACAAAAGCCAATCAAATCGCGTGAAAGCACGAAGCGGGCGGAGCTCATTTGCATACAAACTCCAGATTTAGCGGCCAGGTAAATATTTAACTAAATATTAAATCCAGCTAAGAGATTTAAGATTTATTTAAATATTTAACTAAATGTCAACTCTAGCTAAGAGATTTAAGACTTATTTAAATATTTAGCTAACTGTTAAATCTAGCTAAGAGATTTAAGATGTATTTAAATATTTAGCTAACTGTTAAATGTTGTAAGTAGATTTCTAAATGATATCTGAATGCACACATTTCTAAAAAGCTGTATTTATTTTCTCCTCATTTCTGGCAGCCCATACTAACGGCGCTCGGAACTTTGGCATTTTTAAATCCTAACGGTCTCTGCTCAGCGGAGTGGAATGTTCAGGAGCCGGTTGCCTAGCAGCGTCTCCGCCTCCTTCTCTGCCCCGCCCCCTCTCTCCCTCTCTCGTTGCTCCAGCTAGGAGTTCACATTCAGCTTCCTTAGATTATATAGCGCCATTCTTTACTAACTCTTACAAATGAGCTTATTGGAGGCTTCGTGTTTTTAAGATGGTTCAGGTGCAGTCCGGGCAGACTGACTGCAGCATCATTACAGTATACCGCACTGCGCTCGGCTTTGTGTGGAGGCTGATACACAAAATAATGAACGACTGCTAAAGAAATCACATGGATTGCTTTTTAATGCTAAATGTGGATCTGGTATTCTAAGCATTACCTACAATTAATAACTCAGCTATATTCATATTCAGAATGTGATACAGTATTAAGACAGGGTCCAGTATTAGAAATAAATAAACATGCTTTAAGAGAAACAGCAGTGATGTTTATTGACCATTCCCATCCATTCTCTAGATGTTTCTACATTGTGGTTGCAATCCACAGGGACAAGGGACTCAGCGATGTTAAATAAAAAACTAGAGCCCACAATTAACCAATATAGAAAGGAAGGGGGGAGAAATGTATTGCCTGCGTGCAGCACCTTCCACTTTCCTCTATTAAATGTCATTTGCCGTGTGTGTGTGTGTGTGTGTCAGTGTGTGTGTGTGTGTGTGTGTGTGTGTGTGTGTGTGTGTGTCAGTGTGTGTGTGTGTGTGTTTGTGTCAGTGTGTGTGTGTGTGTGTGTGTCTCAGTACCTGTGTGTCAGTGTGTGTGTGTGTGTGTGTGTGTCTCAGTACCTGTGTGTCAGTGTGTGTGTGTGTGTCAGTGTGTGTGTGTGTGTGTCTCAGTACCTGTGTGTCAGTGTGTGTGTGTGTGTGTCTCAGTACCTGTGTGTTAGTGTGTGTGTGTGTGTGTGTGTGTGTCAGTGTGTGTGTGTGTGTGTGTGTGTGTCTGTGTATGGTGGTGTGTGTGTGTGTGTCAGTGTGTGTCTGTCAGTGTGTGTGTGTGTGTGTGTGTGTGTCAGTGTGTGTGTGTGTGTGTGTGTGTCAGTGTGTGTGTGTCAGTGTGTGTGTGTGTGTGTGTGTGTTTGTGTGTGTGTGTGTGTGTGTGTGTCTCAGTGCCTGTGTGTCAGTGTGTGTGTGTATTCTGGGATAAGATAAGATCTGGGATAAGGAAGAACTGCCCTTGGAGCTCAGGGACGCTCTGATAGTGACAATCTTCAAAAAGTGAGACGAGGCAGATTGGGAACTACAGGGGCATCTCCCTCCTATCAACCACGGGGGAAGTACTTCTACCCCTGTCTGAAGAAGTTCTCCCAGAATCGCAGTGTGGTTTCCACCCATCCAGAGGTACGGCAGACGTGATCTTCACAGCATGTCAACTACAAGAGAAACACCGGGAACAAAAGCAGCCATTGTACTTGGCCTTCATAGACCTAACAAAAGCCTTTGACACAGTTAACCACCACGCTCTCTGGCGGATTCTCTCGAAATACGGCTGCCCTGACAAGTTCATCTGAATACTGAGGCTGCTGCATGACGGCATGTCTGCCACAGTGCTCAGCAACAGCGGCTCTGAGTCAGAGCCCCTCACTGTGGAGTCAGGGGTCAAACAGCAGCTGTGTGTCAGAGCCCCTCACTGTGGAGACAGGGGTCAAACAGCAGCTCTGAGTCGGAGCCCCTCACTGTGGAGACAGGGGTCAAACAGCAGCTCTGAGTCAGAGCCCCCTCACTGTGGAGACAGGGGTCAAACAGCGGCTCTGAGTCAGAGCCCCCTCACTGTGGAGACAGGGGTCAAACAGCGGCTCCGAGTCAGAGCCCCTCACTGTGGAGACAGGGGTCAAACAGGGCTGCATCATCGCACCCACCCTGTTTGCCGTTTTCATTTCTGCCATTTTTCACCTCATTGGTCAAGACCTGCCACAGGGAATTCAAATCCTGTACCCAACAGATGGCAGGCTCTTCAACCTCAACAGGTTCAAGGCTAAAAGCAAAGTCGCCATCACCACCATCATGGAGCTTCAGTACGCAGACGACAATGCCATCGCAGCGCACTCCGCAGAAGACCTCCAGTGTATCCTGAATGCTTTTGCCAAGGCATACAGGATCCTGGGTCTAGCCTTGAATATAAAGAAGACGCAAGTTCTTCACCAACCACCATCCAACAAGCCCTCTACTCTGCCCACAATACAAGTCGACAATAACACCCTTGAAAATGTTGATCACTTTTCATACCTCGGCAGCGTTCTCTCCTCCAAAGCAGACATTGACTCGGAGATAAACCACCTCCTGAGGTGTGCCAGTGGAGCTTACGCAAGACTGAGAGAGTCTTCGAAGACCATGACCTACAGGTCTATACAAAACTCCTGGTCTACAAAGCTGTTGTCCTCCACACACTGCTATAAGCAGCCGAAACATGGACCACCTACAGGAGGCACCTGAAAGCTCTGGAACAACACCACCAAAGATCCTTACGGAAAATCCTGAGGATCAGCTGGGAGGACAGACGCACCAACACCAGCGTTCTGGAGGAGGCCAACATAAACAGCATCACCACTCCCATAATGCAACACCAACTCCGATGGACAGGCCATGTCATCCGCATGCCCAACTCACGCCTCCCGAAACAGATCATGGACTCCCAGCTGAGGGAAGGTCAGCGAGCCCCTGGAGGGCAAAAGAAACGCTACAAAGACAACATCAAAACAAACCTGAAGAAATTCAACATCACCTCCAACAACTGGGAAGACATTGCACTAAACAGACACAGCTGGAGGAAAATCATTCAAGAGGGGGCTGAACTACATGAAAAGCATCTTCGCTGTGCCGCGGAGGACAAGCAGCAGATACGCAAGGAGAGACTCAACACCAGGAAGGACCAACTACCAACCACAAGCAACACTCACCCTGCCCACACTGCACCAAAATATGTGGCTCCCGGATCGGCCTTTACAACAATCTGAAGACCCACAGATAGAAGACCCTATGGAGGACAATCATGCTCGACTCGAGTGATCGCCCATCATTGTGTGTGTGTGTGTGTGTGTGTGTGTGTGTGTGCGGGTCAGTACCTGTGTGTGTGTGTGATTGACACACACACATGGACACACGGATCACAGAGAAGTTTGGTGCCAAACCAATTATTTTTATTTAAGAACAATGATAAACAAAAAGCTGATTGAACAAAATATCAAACAATTTGAGGAAAGAAAAAGTGGAAACCAAAAATAACTATTTCTAGTCACCTAATCACAGGTACTGACTCCAATAACTGAGTCCAACCACAGAGCTGCAAAACTGCCCTCTGATCTGCACAAAAAGACGATCCTGACTGAACAAAACGAACAGCCTTTATACCCTTCCAGACCTCCCCCTCCCCCAGAATAAACCATTCTGCAGGTGGGTATATAGAAACAAACCAGCAAACAGTTATCAAGAATAAATAAAGTATTCAAAAAGAAACAAATCAATGAATATTTATATATATATATAACTAAACATTAATCTAACATGTGCATTAAAACTATACTTCAAAACAAGCAGAGAGAAACGCACTTAAAATCAGCTCTCCCCCCTTTCAATATCTTCTACAGGTACTGCCCTGACTACAGGAAGTCAGTACTCAGGGAAGTCAATAAAAGCTTCCCTCACCAACATGGCTGCTTCCCCACTTCCTGTCAAGATGGAGGACCTCCCCACCACACCCAACTCCGGTTACCTGAACCGTTGCATTTCAAAAAACATGCCCCTTAAAATAACTGATGCTCATTTTAAAAGTTTATCTTAACAATAGTCCTGCAATCCATTGTTGTGGAAGTGTGCTCCCTTCCAAACCAGCTCTCTAAACCGTCCTCTTCATTAATCTTTCTCTTGGTTTTCAGGACACTCCCAACCACAGGCCTCCAGTCCCCGTACAACAGGGAAGTGAATTTTGTTTTTATTATTTTCCTTCCTAGACACAAGGATCAGCAACACCGTACAAAAACAGATTAAAAACATCTGCAGTAAATGTCCAGATACATACTGAGACAATGTGAGCGTCTCCTCCCTCACACCCCCTTAGCAATGTTCATTTCTGTCTCTCTCTCGGCCTTTCTAACTTCCTTTTTGACTTGTGTTTGCAGTTCCAAATAGGAGGAGTGGCAAACAGTGTTGCAGCAGCAAAGGTCATTCAAAATGATCTCGACAGCATTCAGAACTGGGCAGACACATGGCAAATGACATTTAATAGAGGAAAGTGGAAGGTGCTGCACGCAGGCAATACATTTCTCCCCCCTTCCTTTCTATATTGGTTAATTGTGGGCTCTAGTTTTTTATTTAACATCGCTGAGTCCCTTGTCCCTGTGGATTGCAACCACAATGTAGAAACATCTAGAGAATGGATGGGAATGGTCAATAAACATCACTGCTGTTTCTCTTAAAGCGTGTTTATTTATTTCTAATACTGGACCCTGTCTTAATACTGTATCACATTCTGAATATGAATATAGCTGAGTTATTAATTGTAGGTAATACTTAGAATACCAGATACACATATAGCATTAAAAAGCAATCCATGTGATTTCTTTAGCAGTCGTTCATTATTTTGTGTCTCAGCCTCCACACAAAGCCGAGCGCAGTGCGGTATACTGTAATGATGCTGCAGTCAGTCTGCCCGGACTGCACCTGAACCATCTTAAAAACACGAAGCCTCCAATAAGCTCATTTGTAAGAGTTAGTAAAGAATGGCGCTATATAATCTAAGGAAGCTGAATGTGAACTCCTAGCTGGAGCAACGAGAGAGGGAGAGAGGGGGCGGGGCAGAGAAGGAGGCGGAGACGCTGCTAGGCAACCGGCTCCTGAACATTCCACTCCGCTGAGCAGAGACCGTTAGGATTTAAAAATGCCAAAGTTCCGAGCGCCGTTAGTATGGGCTGCCAGAAATGAGGAGAAAATAAATACAGCTTTTTATAAATGTGTGCATTCAGATATCATTTAGAAATCTACTTACAACATTTAACAGTTAGCTAAATATTTAAATACATCTTAAATCTCTTAACTAGATTTAATATTTAGCTAAATATTTAAATAAATCTTAAATCTCTTAGCTAGAGTTGACATTTAGTTAAATATTTAACTGGCAACTAAATCACCCTCACACACTGAGACACACACACACACACAGGTACTGACAAACACACGCACGCACACACACACACATATATCATTTATTATTTATATATAATTAATCTTTAGTAAGATGACTTTAGACTGGAATAAAAGGGTATCTATTTTTATTTGGGAGATCAAATGCATGTTTTTTCTCTAAATATTAAATGCTATACGTTTCATATCGATTGATAATATCAGTATTTTCTGACGACTGAGCAAAGAATGGAAATATTCACCTTTCACACAACACAGATTTCTAACACAGGTTTATATTGGAAACTGAATCAAACTTCCATTGTAAATAATAAGACTTTACAAGAGACTGCTGTATATCTCTTTTATGTTTACTACAGGTTTTTAAATAACAACAATATTGCGTCTAATGAAAAATATATCGTTATCTTTAACAACATATGCATGGGTTTGTACTACAGTTATGGCCAAAACATTAACATGACCTAGAGTTTCAGATTTGAGGATTTAGATATTGTTTTTAACATCATGTAATCAAACAAAATGAGATTGAAAAAGGGGAAGCCAATAATATTAGTTCATTGTTAGCAGGTGCTTTGTGAGTCACGGAGAACGCTCCTCGCAGGGTCCTGTGGGGATCTGTTCACTGCAGCTTTACTCCGGCACAGAGTCTCCCAGCCACTTCAGGTAAGGAGGGTTCCCCTGGTCGATGGGCAGGCTGATCACCTCGGCCACTTCATAGGGATGAACAGAGCTGAGAGAGACACAGCGAGGGGTTCAGAACAGAGCGAAACTCACCCAACTTCGAGAGCTGGAGATCAGAGCTAAACTCACCCAACTTCAAGAGCTGGAGATCAGAGCTAAACTCACCCAACTTCGAGAGCTGGAGTTCACAGCTAAACTCACCCAACTTCGAGAGCTGGAGATCAGAGCTAAACTCACCCAACTTCAAGAGCTGGAGTTCAGAGCTAAACTCACCCAACTTCAAGAGCTGGAGTTCACAGCTAAACTCACCCAACTTCGAGAGCTGGAGATCAGAGCTAAACTCACCCAACTTCGAGAGCTGGAGATCAGAGCTAAACTCACCCAACTTCAAGAGCTGGAGTTCAGAGCTAAACTCACCCAACTTCAAGAGCTGGAGATCAGAGCTAAACTCACCCAACTTCAAGAGCTGGAGTTCACAGCTAAACTCACCCAACTTCAAGAGCTGGAGATCAGAGCTAAACTCACCCAACTTCGAGAGCTGGAGATCAGAGCTAAACTCACCCAACTTCAAGAGCTGGAGTTCAGAGCTAAACTCACCCAACTTCAAGAGCTGGAGTTCACAGCTAAACTCACCCAACTTCGAGAGCTGGAGATCAGAGCTAAACTCACCCAACTTCGAGAGCTGGAGTTCAGAGCTAAACTCACCCAACTTCGAGAGCTGGAGATCAGAGCTAAACCTCACCCAACTTCAAGAGCTGGAGATCAGAGCGAAACTCACCCAACTTCGAGAGCTGGAGATCAGAGCGAAACTCACCCAACTTTGAGAGCTGGAGATCAGAGCTAAACTCACCCAACTTCAAGAGCTGGAGATCAGAGCGAAACTCACCCAACTTCAAGAGCTGGAGTTCACAGCTAAACCTCACCCAACTTCAAGAGCTGGAGATCAGAGCTAAACCTCACCCAACTTCGAGAGCTGGAGTTCAGAGCTAAACTCACCCAACTTCAAGAGCTGGAGATCAGAGCTAAACCTCACCCAACTTCGAGAGCTGGAGATCAGAGCTAAACCTCACCCAACTTCAAGAGCTGGAGATCAGAGCTAAACTCACCCAACTTCAAGAGCTGGAGATCAGAGCTAAACTCACCCAACTTCTAGAGCTGGAGATCAGAGCTAAACTCACCCAACTTCGAGAGCTGGAGATCAGAGCTAAACTCACCCAACTTCTAGAGCTGGAGATCAGAGCTAAACCTCACCCAACTTCGAGAGCTGGAGTTCAGAGCTAAACTCACCCAACTTCAAGAGCTGGAGATCAGAGCGAAACTCACCCAACTTCGAGAGCTGGAGATCAGAGCTAAACTCACCCAACTTCGAGAGCTGGAGTTCACAGCTAAACTCACCCAACTTCGAGAGCTGGAGATCAGAGCTAAACTCATCCAACTTCTAGAGCTGGAGTTCAGAGCTAAACTCACCCAACTTCGAGAGCTGGAGATCAGAGCTAAACTCACCCAACTTCGAGAGCTGGAGATCAGAGCTAAACTCACCCAACTTCAAGAGCTGGAGATCAGAGCTAAACTCACCCAACTTCGAGAGCTGGAGATCAGAGCTAAACTCACCCAACTTCAAGAGCTGGAGATCAGAGCGAAACTCACCCAACTTCGAGAGCTGGAGTTCACAGCTAAACCTCACCCAACTTCAAGAGCTGGAGATCAGAGCTAAACTCACCCAACTTCAAGAGCTGGAGATCAGAGCTAAACTCACCCAACTTCGAGAGCTGGAGATCAGAGCTAAACTCACCCAACTTCAAGAGCTGGAGATCAGAGCTAAACTCACCCAACTTCGAGAGCTGGAGATCAGAGCTAAACTCACCCAACTTCGAGAGCTGGAGATCAGAGCTAAACTCACCCAACTTCAAGAGCTGGAGATCAGAGCTAAACTCACCCAACTTCGAGAGCTGGAGATCAGAGCTAAACTCACCCAACTTCAAGAGCTGGAGATCAGAGCTAAACTCACCCAACTTCGAGAGCTGGAGTTCAGAGCTAAACTCACCCAACTTCGAGAGCTGGAGATCAGAGCGAAACTCACCCAACTTCAAGAGCTGGAGATCAGAGCTAAACTCACCCAACTTCAAGAGCTGGAGATCAGAGCTAAACTCACCCAACTTCAAGAGCTGGAGTTCACAGCTAAACTCACCCAACTTCGAGAGCTGGAGATCAGAGCGAAACTCACCCAACTTCGAGAGCTGGAGTTCACAGCTAAACTCACCCAACTTCGAGAGCTGGAGATCAGAGCTAAACTCACCCAACTTCAAGAGCTGGAGTTCACAGCTAAACTCACCCAACTTCGAGAGCTGGAGATCAGAGCTAAACTCACCCAACTTCGAGAGCTGGAGTTCACAGCTAAACTCACCCAACTTCGAGAGCTGGAGTTCACAGCTAAACTCACCCAACTTCGAGAGCTGGAGATCAGAACTAAACTCACCCAACTTCGAGAGCTGGAGATCAGAGCTAAACTCACCCAACTTCGAGTTGGAGTTCAGATCTCAGAGCTAAACTCACTCCATCTCTAGAGCTGGAGTTCTCTAAGGATGGAGTTGAGAATTTGTGCTGAAGTCAGAGTGACAGGGTTAGGTATTTATCTTGAAGACCTCTAGTCAAACTCTCCCCTCGGCTCAGTTCAGAGGGACAGGGTTAGATATTTATCTTGAAGACCTCTAGTCTAACTCTCCCCTCAGCTCAGTTCAGAGGGACAGGGTTCGATATTTATCTTGAAGACCTCTAGTCTAACTCTCCCCTCAGCTCAGTTCAGAGGGACAGGGTTCGATATTTATCTTGAAGACCTCTAGTCTAACTCTCCCCTCGGCTCAGTTCAGAGGGACAGGGTTCGATATTTATCTTGAAGACCTCTAGTCTAACTCTCCCCTCAGCTCAGCTCAGAGGGACAGGGTTAGATATTTACCGGACATATTCTGCCAAGGCTGGAACTTTGGATGTCCTGGTTTTAATCATCTAAGAAAAAAAGGAAATTGCAACAGATTAGACGAGGAGAAGAGCACTGGACTGCAAACACAGCTTCTCTCTAATGACATTGAAGAAGGAATCTATGATAAAGATCTAGGAGTTTATGTTGACTCAGAAATGTCTTCATCTAGACAATGTGGGGAAGCTATAAAAAAAGGCCAACAGGATGCTTGGATATATTGTGAGAAGTGTTGAATTTAAATAAAGGGAAGTAATGTTAAAACTTTACAATGCATTAGTAAGACCTCACCTAGAATATTGTGTTCAGTTCTGGTCACCTCGTTACAAAAAGGATATTGCTGCTCTAGAAAGAGTGCAAAGAAGAAGGAGGCTGTGTGGTCCAGTGGTTAAAGAAAAGGGCTTGTAACCAGGAGGTCCCCGGTTCAAATCCCACCTCAGCCACTGACTCACTGTGTGACCCTGAGCAAGTCACTTCACCTCCTTGTGCTCCGTCTTTCGGGTGAGACGTTGTTGTAAGTGACTCTGCAGCTGATGCATAGTTCACACACCCTAGTCTCTGTAAGTCGCCTTGGATAAAGACGTCTGCTAAATAAACACATAATAAAGAAGAGCGACCAGAATTATCCCGGCCAATTAAGAAATTAAAGTTTTAACATTACTTCCCTTGATTTAAATTCAACACTTCTCACAATATATCCGAGCATCTTGTTGGCCTTTTTTATAGCTTCCCCACATTATATAGATGAAGACATTTCTGAGTCAACATAAAATGTGCTAGTGTTCTGCGGAATTTCGGTATATCGAAATATCATGATACAAAAATTATATGATACCTAATATCGGGTTAAAAAAAAAAAATCGATATATCGTTTTTTTTCGATCCCGTCTTTTTTTTGGTGATATATCGTGTTTTTCGGTCTGGCTATTTTTTTTTTTGAGACTTCAAAACAACACTTTAATTGTGTGCTTTAAAAAAGATATGAACTTTTTTGCATATACCGGAAGAAACTAACTTTCCTGCGCTGCGCGTTCTCGGAAAATTTAATTACAGTACTGCCCAAGTATCAACATGGCGGACGCGGGAGAACAGCTGGTTTCTAAAGCCAATTCCACTGTAGTGTGGAACTATTTTGGTTATCCATTAAATGAAAGCGGCAATCCAGTTGAAGGTGGACATCCAAAATGTAGGAGGTGTTTGAAAGAAGTAAAAAACAAGGGAGGAAACACCACCAATTTATTTAAGCATTTATCAGATCGCCACCCCAATCTCTTTGTTGAAGTGAAGCGACAGCATGTAAGTTAGTTACAGTGAAAATAGTTCTACTTTTACTGTAGTTATTTTGTTTTACATATTATTGAGATTCTGTGAATTACATCTCGTCTTAAAAATGTAAATAATGCACCCAATTAGTATTTATATATGTGTGTGTGTGTGTGTGTGTGTAAGAAGTTGAAATAGTACAATAAAAAAAGCACTGTGTAAAGAGAACATAGGAACGCACTAAAAGCGGATCAAAATGCCGTTCGTTAGTTCACCAAGATGCAAAAATATATTTTGCAGACGTGTCATTAAAACGACTCCATGTTAAAAATGGTTAACACTTTATATATTCCTTGGATTTTGTCGTAAAACATTTTTTTGTGTGTGTAAAACAATTAGCTTTCATGCTGGAAACGGACGTCTGATTGTTGCAAGTTCAGCACAAAAACATACAGTACACAGTACATAGGCTGCATAGTCCCGTCCCCCCGTCCACCACCCCCCCATATATAGTTCAAGGCGTGCATACGCGATTCAGCAGGTAAACGATGTGCTCTAATCTATAGTTGTAAAAGTCTTTTGTCTAATTTATTTTCTTAGCAAAATTAACATCCACGCTCGCATGATGGTCTGAATAAAATTGCGTAACATTTCCTATGTTTATAGTGCACTGCAATGTTGTTTTGAAGGAGACGTTTGGCTTGAATAAGATGAAACATAATATTATGTTCTAATAGTTATCAGTGTTTTCAGTACTACAGTATCAGAAGTTCTTTGCCAGAAATGCTTTTTTCATCAGCTCAACTTATTTTATAAAATTAATTTGAAGTAATGATTCTCTCTCTCATATATATATATATATATATATTGAAACACAATATATACAGAAAATAATGTCTCTTATACTAAGCTTTCTTTACAGTTGTATTTAATAGTTGGTGGCAATGACTTTGATTACACTATTTTCTGTATTTCTTATATAAAAAGAGAACTTGTTTCAACAGAAAATAAAATTAAAAAGCAAGCATTCCACCATGCTGTAGCATTAAGTGAGTTTTAGCCTCTACCACACTTTGTACTTGTGAACATTTTTATTTGACAGCCATTTAACATGTAATGGACATAAAATTCAAAGAATCGTGATAATATCGAATATCGTGATCTTATGCAGGGTATCGTATCGAGGTAGCCTAAATCAGGTATCGCAGAACACTAAAATGTGCCAAGTTGGGAACAATCTCTTACTGTGAAAGCAGCTATCAGATTTAAGCCTCGCATATTCTTTCTATGTGAATGATCAACGAAACATTACACAGCTCTGATAGGACAGAATTGGATGATGATGTAATGGGTGTAGGGGGCAGTGCTGAGTTTATAAAGTCATGTTTTTATAAAAGAACATACAAAACAGAGAACATACCAATGATATCGATACAGACATCACAGACTCAAATGATGTTTTATAGAAAACGTTCAGTCTGCTCCTAAAGACCTCTCTGTGCTTTACAATGCTTCCCTATGCTTTAGCAGACCTCTCTGTGCTTTACAATGCTTCCATATGCTTTACCAGACCTCTCTGTGCTTTACAATGCTTCCCTATGCTTTACCAGACCTCTCTGCGCTTTACAATGCTTCCCTATGCTTTACCAGACCTTTCTGTGCTTTACAATGCTTCCCTATGCTTTAGCAGACCTCTCTGTGCTTTACAATGCTTCCATATGCTTTACCAGACCTCTCTGTGCTTTACAATGCTTCCCTATGCTTTACCAGACCTCTCTGCGCTTTACAATGCTTCCCTATGCTTTACCAGACCTTTCTGTGCTTTACAATGCTTCCCTGTGCTTTACCAGACCTCTCTGTGCTTTACAATGCTTCCCTATGCTTTACCACACCTCTCTGTGCTTTACAATGCTTCCCTGTGCTTTACCAGACCTCTCTGTGCTTTACAATGCTTCCATATGCTTTACCAGACCTCTCTGTGCTTTACAATGCTTCCCTATGCTTTACCAGACCTCTCTGTGCTTTACAATGCTTCCCTATGCTTTACCAGACCTCTCTGTGCTTTACAATGCTTCCCTGTGCTTTACCAGACCTCTCTGTGCTTTACAATGCTTCCATATGCTTTACCAGACCTCTCTGTGCTTTACAATGCTTCCCTATGCTTTACCAGACCTCTCTGTGCTTTACAGTGCTTCCCTATGCTTTACCAGACCTCTCTGTGCTTTACAATGCTTCCCTATGCTTTAGCAGACCTCTCTGTGCTTTACAATGCTTCCCTATGCTTTACCAGACCTCTCTGTGCTTTACAATGCTTCCCTATGCTTTACCAGACCTCTCTGTGCTTTACAATGCTTCCCTATGCTTTAGCAGACCTCTCTGTGCTTTACAATGCTTCCCTATGCTTTAGCAGACCTCTCTGTGCTTTACAATGCTTCCCTATGCTTTAGCAGACCTCTCTGTGCTTTACAATGCTTCCCTATGCTTTACCAGACCTCTCTGTGCTTTACAATGCTTCCCTATGCTTTACCACACCTCTCTGTGCTTTACAATGCTTCCCTATGCTTTACCACACCTCTCTGTGCTTCACAATGCTTCCCTATGCTTTACCACACCTCTCTGTGCTTTACAATGCTTCCCTATGCTTTACCAGACCTCTCTGCGCTTTACAATGCTTCCCTATGCTTTACCAGACCTCTCTGTGCTTTACAATGCTTCCTTATGCTTTAGCAGACCTCTCTGTGCTTTACAATGCTTCCCTATGCTTTAGCAGACCTCTCTGTGCTTTACAATGCTTCCCTATGCTTTAGCAGACCTCTCTGTGCTTTACAATGCTTCCCTATGCTTTAGCAGACCTCTCTGTGCTTTACAATGCTTCCCTATGCTTTACCAGACCTCTCTGTGCTTTACAATGCTTCCCTATGCTTTACCACACCTCTCTGTTCTTTACAATGCTTCCCTATGCTTTACCAGACCTCTCTGTGCTTTACAATGCTTCCCTATGCTTTACCAGACCTCTCTGTGCTTTACAATGCTTCCCTATGCTTTTGCTTTCTCTGTTGTTTATTACACTTTTCTATGCTTTTATTACTGGAAACGTTTATATGGGTAAGGACAGGAATACAAATATTTTAAAATGTGTTGCGTTGAGATCACAAGATTAGTTATCCAGATGAAGATTTATTTCTGTATCTTTTGTACTCTGCTCAGAAATAAACACCACAAATAAAGGGCTGGAGGATTGTTTTGTGTGTGTCAGTGTGTGTGTGTGTGTGTGTCAGTGTGTGTGTGTGTGTGTGTGTGTGTGTGTGTGTGTGTGTGTGTGTGTGTGTGTGTGTGTGTGTCAGTGTGTGTGTGTGTGTGTGTGTGTGTGTGTGTGTGTGTGTGTGTGTGTGTGTGTGTGTGTGTGTGCGTCAGGCTGCAGATGATTTGTTGAACATAATAAAATGTAATCTCACCATCAAGACCTCGCTGTCCTCTTCGATTTTCCCCTGCCATTCGTACCTGCAGCACAACACAGAAGAGAAACAGCAGGGCTTCAAGGACTGAGCTACGAAGAGAGACCAGACTAATCCCAGCAGAGCTTCAAGGACTGAGCTACGAAGAGAGACCAGACTAATCCCAGCAGAGCTTCAAGGACTGAGCTACGAGACCAGACTAATCCCAGCAGAGCTTCAAGGACTGAGCTACGAGACCAGACTAATCCCAGCAGGGCTTCAAGGACTGAGCTATGAAGAGAGACCAGACTAATCCCAGCAGGGCTTCAAGGACTGAGCTACGAGACCAGACTAATCCCAGCAGAGCTTCAAGGACTGAGCTACGAAGAGAGACCAGACTAATCCCAGCAGAGCTTCAAGGACTGAGCTACGAGACCAGACTAATCCCAGCAGGGCTTCAAGGACTGAGCTACGAGACCAGACTAAACCCAGCAGGGCTTCAAGGACTGAGCTACGAGACCAGACTAATCCCAGCAGGGCTTCAAGGACTGAGCTACGAAGAGAGACCAGACTAATCCCAGCAGGGCTTCAAGGACTGAGCTACGAGACCAGACTAAACCCAGCAGAGCTTCAAGGACTGAGCTACGAGACCAGACTAATCCCAGCAGGGCTTCAAGGACTGAGCTACGAGACCAGACTAATCCCAGCAGGGCTTCAAGGACTGAGCTACGAGACCACACTAATCCCAGCAGGGCTTCAAGGACTGAGCTACGAGACCAGACTAATCCCAGCAGGGCTTCAAGGACTGAGCTACGAGACCAGACTAATCCCAGCAGAGCTTCAAGGACTGAGCTACGAGACCAGACTAATCCCAGCAGAGCTTCAAGGACTGAGCTACAAGACCAGACTAATCCCAGCAGAGCTTCAAGGACTGAGCTACGAGACCAGACTAATCCCAGCAGAGCTTCAAGGACTGAGCTACGAGACCAGACTAATCCCAGCAGAGCTTCAAGGACTGAGCTACGAAGAGAGACCAGACTAATCCCAGCAGGGCTTCAAGGACTGAGCTACGAGACCAGACTAATCCCAGCAGGGCTTCAAGGACTGAGCTACGAGACCAGACTAATCCCAGCAGAGCTTCAAGGACTGAGCTACGAGACCAGACTAATCCCAGCAGGGCTTCAAGGACTGAGCTACGAGGCCAGACTAATCCCAGCAGGGCTTCAAGGACTGAGCTACGAGACCAGACTAATCCCAGCAGAGCTTCAAGGACTGAGCTACGAGACCAGACTAATCCCAGCAGAGCTTCAAGGACTGAGCTACGAGACCAGACTAATCCCAGCAGGGCTTCAAGGACTGAGCTACGAGACCAGACTAATCCCAGCAGAGCTTCAAGGACTGAGCTACGAGACCAGACTAATCCCAGCAGGGCTTCAAGGACTGAGCTACGAGGCCAGACTAATCCCAGCAGGGCTTCAAGGACTGAGCAACGAGACCAGACTAATCCCAACAGGGCTTCAAGGACTGAGCTACGAGGCCAGACTAATCCCAGCAGGGCTTCAAGGACTGAGCTACGAGACCAGACTAATCCCAGCAGGGCTTCAAGGACTGAGCAACGAGACCAGACTAATCCCAGCAGGGCTTCAAGGACTGAGCTACGAGGCCAGACTAATCCCAGCAGGGCTTCAAGGACTGAGCTACGAGACCAGACTAATCCCAGCAGAGCTTCAAGGACTGAGCTACGAAGAGAGACCAGACTAATCCCAGCAGGGCTTCAAGGACTGAGCTATGAAGAGAGACCAGACTAATCCCAGCAGAGCTTCAAGGACTGAGCTATCAGACCAGACTAATCCCAGCAGAGCTTCAAGGACTGAGCTACGAGACCAGACTAATCCCAGCAGGGCTTCAAGGACTGAGCTACGAGACCAGACTAATCCCATCAGGGCTTCAAGGACTGAGCTACGAGACCAGACTAATCCCAGCAGAGCTTCAAGGACTGAGCTACGAGACCAGACTAATCCCAGCAGAGCTTCAAGGACTGAGCTACGAAGAGAGACCAGACTAATCCCAGCAGGGCTTCAAGGACTGAGCTACGAGACCAGACTAATCCCAGCAGAGCTTCAAGGACTGAGCTACGAGACCAGACTAATCCCAGCAGAGCTTCAAGGACTGAGCTACGAGACCAGACTAATCCCAGCAGGGCTTCAAGGACTGAGCTACGAGACCAGACTAATCCCAGCAGGGCTTCAAGGACTGAGCTACGAAGAGAGACCAGACTAATCCCAGCAGAGCTTCAAGGACTGAGCTACGAGACCAGACTAATCCCAGCAGAGCTTCAAGGACTGAGCAACGAGACCAGACTAATCCCAGCAGGGCTTCAAGGACTAAGCTACGAGACCAGACTAATCCCAGCAGAGCTTCAAGGACTGAGCTACGAGACCAGACTAATCCCAGCAGGGCTTCAAGGACTGAGCTACGAAGAGAGACCAGACTAATCCCAGCAGAGCTTCAAGGACTGAGCTACGAGACCAGACTAATCCCAGCAGGGCTTCAAGGACTGAGCTACGAAGAGAGACCAGACTAATCCCAGCAGAGCTTCAAGGACTGAGCTACGAGACCAGACTAATCCCAGCAGGGCTTCAAGGACTGAGCTACGAGACCAGACTAATCCCAGCAGGGCTTCAAGGACTGAGCTACGAGACCAGACTAATCCCAGCAGAGCTTCAAGGACTGAGCTACGAGACCAGACTAATCCCAGCAGAGCTTCAAGGACTGAGCTACGAGACCAGACTAATCCCAGCAGAGCTTCAAGGACTGAGCTTCGAAGAACTGAATCTGTTTGGCCTTGCGTAAATATGCTGGAGATCCGTTTCCAAACATTTCTAAGAAACGGGTCAGACACTGTGCAGCTGTTACCTCTGTAGTCTTTTACTCCAGTGTTTTCTGAGTTGTGTGTGCATGCTATCTGCAGTACAGGATGTTACTCCAGCAGAATGACTCAGTGTTGCCCACGAACGGCAGTATTTGATTTTCATCCTGCGAAGACACTTATCACTCTTCCTCAATGTGCTTTACTTGCTCTTATCTGCTCCCTATTGTACTGCATTTAATCCTGTACTTCAGAGTACTGTAATCTGTCACAAGTGTTATTTAATCTGTAGTGTTTTGTATTTAATTATATCCTGATGTAACTATCACTGACACCGTTATCTGCTCCGTTACTGAATCGGATTTTGTCATATTCTTGTATTTGCTAGAACCAAAGTCATTGTATTCATCTTGCTCTTAATTGTATTATTACTTGTACTGTGATTCTTGAAATGTATTTTTGTTTACGACTGTAACTCGCCCTGGATAAGGGCGTCTGCTAAGAAATTAATAATAATAATAATAATAATAATAATAATAATCCTGCAGTGCTGCATCGGTGCTGTTAAACTTGTATATTGACAGCGGTCTGGCACTCACACAGACGTTATCTTCGGGACGATGTTCACACACGCAGCCAGCTTCCTCTCTACCATCCCCCTGGAAACACGAGAGAGAGAGAGAGAGAGAGAGAGAGAGAGAGAGAGAGAGAGAGAGAGAGAGTCCTGAACGCATGACTTCACACGGGACAGACGAGCGCACCACAAACGCAGGCCTGCAGAGGCTGCATTGCATTTTCAAGGCGTTTCCCTCTTTTAAATGCACTGCTTGTTTTAAACTGCGATGCAGAGAGTCAGGCATGTTCTTTATTATTGAATCTACCCCCAATGTAGGCTCAATGATGTCATCTTTGGTATTATCATAATCCAGACCCCCTCCCCCTTCTTTCACTTTCTCTCCCCCTCCCCTTATCCATCCACCTTCTCTCTCCCTCTTCCCCTCTCCTCTCCCCATCCCCCTCTCTCTCTCATCTCCCCTCCCCCTGCTGTCTCTTCCCTCTCTCCATGTCTCTTCCCCTCCCCCTCTCTCCTCCCCCTCTGTCTTCCCCTCTCCCCATGTCTCTCTGTCTCCTCCTCTCTCCCCCTCTCCATCTCTCTTCCCCTCCCCCTCTCCCTCCACCCCCTTTCTCCCCCTCTCCCCATGTCTCTCCCACCCCCCTTTCTCCACCTCTCCTCTCCCCTCTCCTCGTGTCTGTATCCCCCTTTCTTTCCCCCCTCCCTCCCTCCCTCCCCTCTCTCTCCCCATCCCCCTCTGTCTCCCTCTCCTCCCCTTTCTCTCCCCCTCCCCATGTTTCTCCCCCTCCCCTCCCACTCTCTCTCCCCCTCCCCATGTTTCTCCCCCTCCCCTCCCACTCTCTCTCCCCCTCCCCATGTCTCTCCCCTTCCTCTCTCCCTCTCCTCCCCTCTTTCTCCCCATCCCCCTCTCTCTCCCTCTCCTCCCCATGTCTCTCCCCCTCCCCATGTCTCTCCCCCTCCCCATGTCTCTCCCCCTCCCCTCCCCTCCCCTCCCCTCCCCCTCTCTGTCCCCTTCCTCTCTCCCTCTCCTCCCCTGGTCTCTCCCTCTCCCTCTCCTCATGTCTCCGCCCCTCCCCCTCCCCCTCTCTCACCGTGCAATCTCCTTGGCCACCTGTTCGTTGGGGCAGGTGACAAATGCAGCAGAGTGCGTTCCAGCAGCATATCCTTCAGAGGCCATGGAGAACACACGCAATCCCACAATCCTTAGCAGAGGGACCATCAACACACCCACAACAAGAGCCTGCGAGAAACCAGGACAAAGCAAACGCACCATCAATGACCAGTGCGGAGCGCGGGTTTAAACTCTACCCACACCCAGAACCCGGTCATTCCTAACAGTCAGATTTAAAACAGAACTGCGGACGAAATGTCCAAAAATGCCTCCAGACAAAAACCCCAGAAGAATGTGCCGAGACCAGAGGGATTTCACTGTGGAAGACAGCAAAGGAAAGAAAGGACAGCTTAAGGGTGCGAGTCCTGTCCAGTTACTAGAGATATTGTGACAGAACGAAAAATAACGCTCAAGCATTTTGGAAAGTGACAGAAAACATTCATACAGTACATCAAAAACGAAAGTAGCTAAAAATAAGCACCCTCTAGACTTACAATGCAGGCAGCTCGGAGGAGGCTGGGCTTCAGAGTGTCGGGTGCGATCATTCTCCTGCACAACAGAGACCGTGTGTGTGTTCAAACCACGTCCTTCAAAGTGCTGCACAACTCACTACAGAGCTGACAAGTCACGCAATGCCCTATCACTGATGCTTCAAGAGACACAGTGCCCTATCACTGATGCTTCAAGAGACACAGTGCCCTATCACTGATGCTTCAAGAGACGCAGTGCCCTATCACTGATGCTTCAAGAGACGCAGTGCCCTATCACTGATGCTTCAAGAGACGCAGTGCCCTATCACTGATGCTTCAAGAGACGCAGTGCCCTATCCCTGATGCTTCAAGACACGCAGTGCCCTATCACTGATGCTTCAAGAGACGCAGTGCCCTATCACTGATGCTTCAAGAGACGCAGTGCCCTATCACTGATGCTTCAAGAGACGCAATGCCCTATCCCTGATGCTTCAAGAGACGCAGTGCCCTATCACTGATGCTTCAAGAGACGCAATATCTTATCCCTGATGTTTCAATACCGTATCACTGATGCTTCAATGATGCCGACAGAAAACAAGCGAACGAGTAAACAAAACGCTTCGAAAAATCGTTGCTTCAAGCAACTCCCTTTTAGGTATCGACTGCCCTCTTGTGTTCAAATTCTGCAAAACACTTTGCAATATTATTGCAGTATCACTTTGCCGCCCATGTTGAAAATACGAGCCATTTTACACGAGTAACAAAACCACTGTTTGGAACTTTTTTGATGTTGTTGTCTTCTGTTTGTTTTTCCTCACGCATGCAACCCCCTGCTGCTGTACAGAATTCGGGGCTTCAACAGGAAAGAAGCCGAAACGAACCTTACAGAAGAACGTACACAAAACGTGACGTCAGCACGCTCTGCCTAAACAATACATAAATGACCCAGGAATTATATAATCGCAAAACCCCGATATTACACCGAAGCGACGCTGGAGCTGTCGGGTAAGTGTCAGCATGTTAATAACAACAGGGCGTCTTTATAAAAACTCCCACAATATCGGAACAGCAATCCTCGACCACCCCCCGTAGAAAATGCAACAACTACAGTTGCCCTAGAGCAGAGGTTCCCAAACTTTTGATTGCCGCGTACCCCCTAAGTTCCAGACCGATCACCTGTCTGCGTACCCCTAGCATTCAGATTTATATGTTCATGTTGTTTTTAATATAGGCTTTCATAATACACAGATTTATACACATACACAATAATATTCTTACAATATAAATGACTATAATAATATAATTACGGCTTCTGATTTTAGGGTTTAACCGATAAAACACCCCTGATACAAAAATCTGTGTATAATGAACACCAGAAAAACACTGGAAATATAAAGTCAATTCACATAACTCAAAAACCCAATACATAAAAAACAAGACAAACTACCTTTCCCTAACTTGTATTGATTAGTTCTGAATACTTTCTCGACTGGAGGCTTGTTCGCGGGATTTAAAGCTATATTACAGTTAAGATACGTAGGATTTAAAACAGAATTGCAAATTGTGTCGAAATGTAAAACAACCCAGAGGAATGTGTCCGTGACCACAGGGATTTCGTTGTGGAAGACAACAAAGGAAGGTACAAAGTGTGGCACTGTACAGTTACTACTTTGTGACAGAAAAAACAAAACAAGCATTTTGTAAAGTAGAGTAACAGAAAACAATAATTTCATACAGTACATAAAAAATCGAAAGCTCTGAAAAAAACGATTTACATAAAAATCGGAAATAGCTCATCATAACCACCAAAAAAAAATGTAATTAAAAAAAAAACTAACCCTGTCTTTCTCTCTACATACACGTTATAAACACGTTACTTGTGTTGCTATCGCATATTAGGGCAGCAGTGTGGAGTAGTGGTCAGGGCTCTGGACTCTTGACCGGAGGGTCGTGGGTTCAATCCCAGGTGGGGGGGACACTGCTGCTGTATCCTTGAGCAAGGTACTTTACCTAGATTGCTCCAGTAAAAACCCAACTGTATAAATGGGGAATTGTATGTAAAAATAATGTAATTGTATGTAAAAATAATGTGATATCTTGTTTCAATTGTAAGTCGCCCTGGATAAGGGCGTCTGCTAAGAAATAAATAATAATAATAATAATAATATTTTCATGATCATTACCTGCACCGCACACAAGCGAACCCACGTGTGCGGAGCGCCGCCTCTCGCTTTACCGTAAAGAACGCGTTTTCCACGACAGTACTGGCAAAGGAAGCCGGGGAAGCAGCCACAGTACTGGCATGGGCAGGCACGGCGTATTTATACCCGTACACACATTTTTTTAAATGTAATATTAAACACTAGAGTGTGTTTTAAATTAATATTCTCGGATTGGTGTTTTGTTTTAAGAGTAAAGCCGGGATTCGTAGGGACAAACTACACTCACATCCGGTTTGCGACACGGCGTCCGAGTCTCTTCCGCCGGCTTCAAGAGGGGAGATTATTAAATATTTTTAAACGTGGAATAAAAACTCTTAAACATCCAAGAAATAAAACACACGGAGCAGGTGAGAGGGTCTGATATCGATTCAGAGGAGAGGGGGCTGTTTACTGTGGCGGGTATCGGAAAGAGATACCGCGTTGTTTTTAAAATAATAAACTTGTTTTTGTGTAAATGTTACAGGAGGACGTTTGTTTTTAATACAAACCTCAAAAAAAAAATCAAAACAGAGGGTAAAAAGTAAAAGTGCTGCAGATTCTGCAAGTGCAAATGTGTTTGATTAAAATGTGTTTGATTATTGAAGTTTTGCATTGCGTGTTAGTACACAGATGTTGAGTTAATTTATGATTTATTAGAAAACTATTAATGAAAAATATCGACGTGTCCGCACCGTGACATTGAATTAAAACGAAGGGAAACTTACGTATTATTATTATTATTATTATTATTATTATTATTATTATTATTATTTATTTCTTAGCAGACGCCCTTATCCAGGGTGACTTAGTCGTAAACAAATACATTTCAAGAATCACACTACAAGAATTAATACAATTATTATTATTATTATTATTATTATTATTATTATTATTTATTTCTTAGCAGACGCTCTTATCCAGGGCGACTTACAATCGTAAACAAAAATACATTTCAAGAATCACAGTACAAGAATTAATACAATTATTATTTATTTATTTCTTAGCAGACGCCCTTATCCAGGGCGACTTACAATCGCAAGCAAATACAAATACATTCAAGTGTTACAATACAAGTAATACAATAAGAGCAAGAAATACAATAACTTTTGTTCAAGTGTGACAAACCACAATTCAATAATACAGCAGATAATAGTGATAGTTACATCAGGATATGATTAAATAGTGATAGTTACATCAGGATATGATTAAATAGTGATAGTTACATCAGGATGTG
The DNA here is from genome assembly GCF_902713425.1 of Acipenser ruthenus. Lineage (NCBI taxonomy): Eukaryota > Metazoa > Chordata > Actinopteri > Acipenseriformes > Acipenseridae > Acipenser > Acipenser ruthenus. The sequence goes on from NW_026708274.1 coordinate 77,654, forward strand.
ATTAAATAGTGATAGTTACATCAGGATATGATTAAATAGTGATAGTTACATCAGGATGTGATTAAATAGTGATAGTTACATCAGGATATGATTAAATAGTGATAGTTACATCAGGATGTGATTAAATAGTGATAGTTACATCAGGATGTGATTAAATAGTGATAGTTACATCAGGATATGATTAAATAGTGATAGTTACATCAGGATGTGATTAAATAGTGATAGTTACATCAGGATATGATTAAATAGTGATAGTTACATCAGGATGTGATTAAATAGTGATAGTTACATCAGGATATGATTAAATAGTGATAGATGACTTTCTGTATCATCAGCAGCAAAAACACGGCCGTGATAGTCCTGGTGTACAGCGAATAACACTGTAGAACACACAACAGCTTTTCAGAATGATTATTTCAGTAAAAGATCATTCTTGCAGTATCAAGATAATTCTTGATACTGCAAGAATGATCTTTTCTTCTGTGGTTGTTTAGTGAAAAACGCACGCAAGGGAAGCTGTTCCTCATTGGTCAGTTCCCCAGCAAAATCGCCAAAAATAGACAACAATGCTGTTTTTGTTTCGCATCACTGTATTTTCTGACGGACACAGAGATGTTTCACAGCTGTATAGCCTCCATACACACAAACATGTAGCTGCAAGCGTCGCTTCAGGGTAAATTATCAACACATTGTGAGCAAATGTAATCAAGTGCTGACAGACAGCTGCGGACAGGGGGAGATTGAGGCTGTGAAAAGATAAGCTGAAGTTACTGAGAAAAAAGGAATTGGGGGGGGGGGGGGGGGGGGGATGATATGCATTTAAAAAAAAAAAAAAACTACAACCGGCCCCTGAACCTTTATCCTTTATCTGATCTCCATTTGTGACCCCTGGTTTCTTTTTTTCAGGTTGAAAAAGTCCCCTGGGTCGACATTGTCAGTACCTTTTAGGATTTTGAATGCTTGAATCAGATCGCCGTGTAGTCTTCTTTGTTCAAGACTGAATAGATTCAATTCTTTGAGCCTGTCTGCATACGACATGTCCTTGTTTTCCTGACTGACATACTCTGCCCAAGTAAAAAAAGCCACTTCCTGATTCGTCGGGATGATTCTCTGCATCTTTTAAAGTGTCTGAAACGCTCCTCCAGTAATAACCCTAAACTCAAAGTCTCTCTCGTTTCAGGATGGCTAAGTTTCACGCTCCTGTTATCCAGGATAACCTGCTTGGATGGGGGTCCCTGCGCCATCCCAGAACAGTTCAAAGACATGCCCTACCAGCCCTTCAGCAAAGGAGACAGACTGGGCAAGGTGAGGGGGGGGGAGAGGGGAGTAGGGGAGGGGGAAAGGGGGGCAGGGAGGGGGAGAAGGGGGGAGGAAGAATGGGAGAAGGGGGGAGAGAGAGAGAAGGGGAGGGGAGAAGGGAAGAAGGGGAGGAAGAATGGGGGAAGGGAGAAGGGGGAGGAAGAAAGGGAGAAGGGAAGGAGAGAAGGGAGAAGGGGGAGGAAGAATGGGAGAAGGGAGAAGGGAAGGAGAGAAGGGAGAAGGGGGAGGAAGAATGGGAGAAGGGGGTGGAAGAATGGGTGAGGGGAGAAGGAGGGGGGAGAAGGAGGGGGGAGGAAGAATGGGTGAAGGGAGGAGGGGGGGGGAGAAGGGGGAGGAAGAATGGGAGAAGGGGGTGGAAGAATGGGTGAGGGGAGAAGGAGGGGGGGAGGAAGGAGGGGGGAGGAAGAATGGGTGAAGGAGGAGGGGGGGGAGAAGGGGGAGGAAGAATGGGTGAAGGGAGGAGGGGGGGAGAAGGGGGAGGAAGAATGGGTGAAGGGAGAAGGAGGGGGAGAAGGGAGAAGGGGAGGAAGAATGGGGGTGAAGGGAGAAGGAGGGGGAGAAGGGAGAAGGGGAGGAAGATGGGTGAAGGGAGAAGGAGGGGGGAGAAGGGAGAAGGAGTGAGGAAGAATGGGGTGAAGGGAGAAGGAGGGGGGAGAAGGGGGGAGGAAGAATGGGTGAAGGGGGGCAGGGAGAAGGGAAGTGGAGAAGGAAGAAGGGAAGGGGGGAGGAAGAAGGGAGGAAGAATGGGGGGGAGAATGGGGCGGAGGGAAGGGGGAGAAGGGGGAGGACAGGGGAGAAGGGAGAGGGAGGGAGAAGGGGGAGGAAGAATGGGAGAAGGGGGGGAGGGAGAAGAAGGGGGGAGAAGGGGGGTCTCTCCACCTGGAGATCTCTGGAGCTGCTTGTATGCTTTCATTAGCTGAACCGCACCCTTGTTCACATTTAGCAAAGTCCTATCTGGGTCTCTTATAAAATATCAGCCCTGTTTAACTCTATCTGGGTCTCTTATAAATATCAGCCCTGTTTAACTCTTTCTGGGTCTCTTATAAATATCCGCCCTGTTTAACTCTTTCTGGGTCTCTTATAAATATCAGCCCTGTTTAACTCTTCTTGGTCTACTTATAAATATCAGCCCTGTTTACTCTTTCTGGGTCTCTTATAAATATCAGCCCTGTTTAACTCTATCTGGGTCTCTTATAAATATCAGCCCTGTTTAACTCTTTCTGGGTCTCTTATAAATATCAGCCCTGTTTAACTCTTTCTGGGTCTCTTATAAATATCAGCCCTGTTTAACTCTATCTGGGTCTCTTATAAATATCAGCCCTGTTTAACTCTTTCTGGGTCTCTTATAAATATCAGCCCTGTTTAACTCTTTCTGGGTCTCTTATAAATATCCGCCCTGTTTAACTCTTTCTGGGTCTCTTATAAATATCAGCCCTGTTTAACTCTTTCTGGGTCTCTTATAAATATCAGCCCTGTTTAACTCTTTCTGGGTCTCTTATAAATATCAGCCCTGTTTAACTCTTTCTGGGTCTCTTATAAATATCAGCCCTGTTTAACTCTTTCTGGGTCTCTTATAAATATCAGCCCTGTTTAACTCTTTCTGGGTCTCTTATAATATCAGCCCTGTTTAACTCTTTCTGGGTCTCTTATAAATATCCGCCCTGTTTAACTCTTGTCAGTGTAATCCCCCGCTTCTCCCGCGTGCGTGGGATCTGACAGCAGGAGTTTTGACGCGAGCGTTTCCTCTCGTCCTCTTTCAGGTTGCTGATTGGACTGGGGCCACATACCAGGATAAGAGATACACCAGTGAGTTTCCTTTCTGAAAAAAATAATCAAGGGGTTCTCTCTGTGAGCCCGTCGATCTTGCTGCAAAAGTGTTTAAATATACTTTAAAAATGTCTTTCAGCTGTCTAGATATAGAGACCAGGGCT